>NC_057797.1:313830279-313912990 GCF_018294505.1 Triticum aestivum
GCCCGCCTCCGGCCCCCGCGGCCCGAGCTCTCCCGCAACGGTGCCCGCGCCCTGCCGCCCTTCTTCTACCTCGCGCCGCCGCCTTCACCTTGCCGCTCCGCCGCACTTCGTCCGGCCGGCCGCCGTGACCTCGTCGGCCGGAGTAGGGAGTGCGCGCCCCTCGCCGCCTGGCTTCCTCACCGCCCACCGCCGCCAGGACTCGCCGGCGCCGCCCCGACCTCTCCTCCCCACGGCCTCGCCTTCCTGCGAGTCCGACGACTCCGGCCGCCGCCATTTCCTCTCCGGCGAACAGGATTCCAGCCGTCATTGGGAAGCGTGCAGATCTCAGATCCAAAATTGCCTCGGTTGACTTTTTGCCCCGAAACCCTATTTATCTTGCCATGTTCATCGCATCGTAACTTTGCATCCATAGCTCCGATTCATGCATATAGCATATCGAAATGTTCGCCTCAGAGAGTACATCATTTCATTCCATTGCATCATTTTTATTTGAGTTCATCTTGATGCCCGAAATGTTGTTAGAAGAGTGCTACTTGAGATATTTGTCAGATCTGCTGCTCCATTTATATATTTGTCATTTTTGCCATGATTATTGTGTGCATGATATGCTCATGAGCTCTACATATGTTTTGTTAAGGGTTTTGCCATCTTTCCAGAGGTGCAACCCATGTATTTTTGTGATGTGTGTGGTGACTAGCACAAGCTTGCAAAGTGAGGCACTTGGTAATGCTGATTTCAGGGACTTGGCATTTCCACTAAGTCTTTGAGTTGTTTATCTCATATGGCCATATGTACATGTTGTTTCCTAGTGATCCGTGCCTCTTTTGAGGATGATCCGTAAGGATGTTTTGCTAATCTTGTAGTGCTCTATACATCCATGTCTTTGTTTGCAATTATGGAGTACCGTAGCTTGAGTCAATCAAGCTCTACTTTTGCTACTTCGTGAATCTGGGCAGATTGTCTACTTGTTAGCGAATTTGCCGATGATGTTGTAGTTGATCCGTGCATGCTATGCTATTGTTCTTGCCATTTCTAGCTTGTATTTTGTGTATTCTTGATGGATGTATGCTTAGTTGGTCATGACTTGCTCCGTAGTAAGTGCATCGAGCTCGTAAACATGCCTACTTGATATCTGTTTTCAGCATGCTCCAGTTTTCACTAAGCCTGTGATCTGATTATGTTTTTTCCATGTTCACATGCTTGCAATTGTATTTTCTGATCTCTTTTGGCTCAAGGTCACTAAGGGACTTTTGTTTAGCTCTTTGAGTAGCTCCATGCCATGCTTTACTTTACCATGTACAGGTCCTGTAGCATGTTGTTTTGTTGCTCCGAAGTGTGCTACCTGATCTGAAATTCCAGACAAGTGTTAATTTCACTAAGGCTGAAATCTGTTTGCCATATGCCTTTTTGCCATGCTTGTTTGAACCTGTTAATGGATGAATTGGCCATAGCTCAGTGCTAGACTTTTGTTAAGCATCATGAGTGCATCCCTGCCATGTATTTTTATGCCATGTTTGGGTGTTGTAGCATGTTCATCTTGTTGCATTTAGATGGCTACTTGCTGTAAATCGCAGACCGGTGTCATATTTGAATTGCTTGCCATTTCCAAACCGTAACTCCGATTCCGGCGTTCTTTATATCGTTTTCAAGCAATTTCATCTCATTTTTCCAGTGGCTCACTTGGATTCCCAAGTTGAGGCCAGGTTCATGCACTCTTTGTCAAATCTTGCATATGCATCCCGCATCGCATCCCGCATAGCATACCATCCTTGCATCTTTTGTTTGGTCCTTGCACGTGGTTGATTGTGTCCTTGTTGCTTGTTTGTCTTGTTTGGGTAGAGCCGGGAGACGAGTTCTCTAACGAGGAGCCCATTGAGTTTGCTTTCGAGGATCCAGTCAACTCTGGCAACTGTGCAGGCAAGATGATCATACCCTCGAAATCACTACTATCTTTGCTATGCTAGTTTGCTCGCTCTTTTGCTATGCCAATGCCACGATGCCTACCACTTGCTTTCAAGCCTCCCAAATTGCCACGTCAAACCTCTAACCCACCATGTCCTAGCAAACCGTTGATTGTCTATGTTACCGCTTTGCTCAGCCCCTCTTATAGTGTTGCTAGTTGCAGGTGAAGATTGGAGACCGTTCCTTGTTGGAACCTTATTTTACTTGTTGGGATATCATTATATTGCCATGTTATCTTAATGCATCTATATACTTGGTAAAGGGTGGAAGGCTCGGCCTCTCGCCTAGTGTTTTGTTCCACTCTTGCCGCCCTAGTTTCCGTCATATCGGTGTTATCTTCCCGGATTCTGCGTTCCTTACGCGGTTGGGTTATAATGGGAACCCCTTGATAGTTCGCCTTGATTAAATCTTTTCCAGCAATGCCCAACCTTGGTTTTACCACTAGCCACCTAGCCTCTTTTTCCCTTGGGTTTCTGGAGCCCGAGGGTCATCTTATTTTAAACCCCCTGCTTCCGGGGTCCACTTCATAGGCCCTGCCCTCTTCAAAATTTTGAAGAACGGCAGGGCGCGCTCGGCAGACTTGGAGATGAATCTGCTTAGTGCGGCAACACGTCATGTCAAATGCCTCACATCCTTAACTGTTCTTGGCGCTTAGATCTGCTTGATAGCTTTGATCTTGTCAGGGTTGGCTTCAATCCCGCGATGGGATACGAAGAACCCAAGAAACTTGCCAGAGGGGACACCAAATACACACTTCTCCGGGTTGAGCTTCAAATTGATCTTGCACAGATTCACAAACGTCTCCCCCAAATCTTGAATAAGGGTGTCTCTATTCTTGTTCTTGACCACAATGTCATCCATATAAGCTTCTATGTTTCTGTGCAGCTATGGCTCAAAACCAATCTAGACTGACCTTGCAAAAGTAGATCCGGCACTCTTTAATCCAAATGGCATGCAGACAAAACAATATGTACCACATGGAGTAATGAACGATGTCTTCTCTTCATCTTCATTGGACATGAAGATCTGGTGATACCCAGAATATGCATCCAGAAAGGAGAGCAAATCACAACCTGAAGTGGAATCCACAATCTGATCGATATGCGCCAAGGGAAACGGGTCATTCAGACAAGAATTGTTGAGATCTGTGAAATCTATGCAAAGCCTCCACTTCCCGTTAGCCTTCTGGACTACCACTGGATTTGCCAACCATGTGAGAAGCAACACTCATCTTACTAAACCAGCTGCCTCGGGTTTCTTGATCTCTTCCACAATGAACTGCTGCCTCTCCAAGGCCTGCTTTCGAACTTTTTGCTTGATAGGTCGAGCGTGTGGGCAGACATCAAGGCGGTGCTCCATTACCTCCCTGCGAAAACCGGGGATATCAGATGGTTGCCAAGGAAACATATCGATATTCGCCCACAGGAAGGCAACGAGCGTGCTTTCCTATTTTCCATCAAGGGTGGCGCTGATAGTGAAAGTACCATCAATGCCAGCCAGCCCTGTTGGGACCTTCTTCACGTGGGGTGTAGCAACCTTGGATCTCTTGCTATTGGAACACTCTGTCATGTCATCAACGGGTGCCATGCACTCAGAGGGGGCACGCTTCCCGGATTCTTTGCTGAAGCTCCTACAATCTCTCTTTTTTCCTTTATTTTCCTTGGCGGGAACGACTACTGCATCTGCCTCTCCCACGACCGCGTCCCGATACATCTTGTCTACAAAAATGATTGCATACTTCTCATCTGATGGGATGGCGATGATTCCCAGTGGCCCATGCATCTTCAAGGTGTTGTAGGCATAGTGGGATGCCTCCATAAACTTAGCTAGGGCTGGGCGTCCAAGAATCCCATTTTATGGCCTTGGGCGATCAATCACATCGAAAACTATCTTCTCGGTCCGGTAGTTTAGTTCTCCCCTGAAGTTTACCGACAGCATGATCTTTCTATTAGGATTGCTCCTGCCGGGATTAACTCCTTGAAACATGCCGGTAACCTCTAGCTCTTCCTCCACTATCTGAAGTCTGCTGATAACTATTGGGGAAATCAGATTCAATCCGGCCACGCCATCGACCAACATCTTTGTGACCTTGAGGCTGCGAATTCTTGGGGAGACCAATACTGGCAAACACCCTACCACAGTGGTTTGGCTAGGATGATCCTCCTCGTCAAAGATGATGGGCGTATGGGACCATTTGAGCGGCCTCTGGGCCTCTGGTGCTGGTTCCACGGCATTGACCACTCGCGCCCACCGCTTGAGTTGGCAGTGAGAGGTGTGCAGGGATGCACCCCCGTCAATGCATAGGGCGTCGGTGGCCTTCTGAAACTCTTGCTCACTGATTTCCTCTTCGTCCCCTCCGTCACTCTCATCTTCACAAACTTCCTTTGCTCACCCTCTTGCGAGTTTTCCTTGGCTCCGAAAGGGCTTGTTGGGGCGATTTGCTTCACCACCTCGGCCCTTACCGCCAGCAACATTCTGACCTTTCTCCTTGTCATGCTTCTCATGCTCTGCTCTCTGTCTCTTGACAAGCTGCTCAACCTGATAACACTCTTGATGGTCATGGCCTTTGGTCCGATGAATCCTGCAGTACGGCCCATCAACCTTCCCAGCTTACTCGGCAGTGGTGGCTTCCCGGAAGTCAGAGCATGTGGCAGCTTCCTTGCCGGGGACCTCAACTTTGGCCTTCTTGACGATACTAGGCTTACTCAATCTTTCAATAGTCATCACTGCCTTATCTCTTTCCTTCTTACTGTGCTTCTTGCTCTTCTTCTGGCTGGTTGATTCATCATCATCTTCTGAATGAACATTGGTGCAATCTTCCTCTCTGGGCAACTTCCTTCCCTCCTCCATCCGAGCACACTTGTCCACCAATGTGTAGAGCTCCTTCACAGTCTTGGGCAACTGCTCATTCATGTTGGAATGAATCTGGCAGTTGTGCAGATTGGACTGGAAGGCAACAATCATACCTGCTGGATGGATGTTTGGGATGTTTCTATGAACTTTGTTGAATCTTTGTAAATACTTACAAATGGTTTCTCCTTCCTTCTGTTGGAGAAGCTGCAAATCGTTGGGCCTGCCATGTTCTTGATGACCGCCAGTGAAGGTGCCAATGAACTCATGGCACAGGTCAGCCCATGACGAAATGGAGTCCTCTGGTAGGTGCATCAGCCAAGACCTCACATTGGACATGAGGGCCAAATGGAAGTAGTTGGCAAACACCTTCTCATCTCTCCCCCGACAGCCTAAACAACGATGGTGTAGATGCTCAGGAACTCTGCCGGGTTCAGCCTCCCATCGTACTTCTCAGGTATCTCTAGCTTGAACGTGTGAAAGGATGGCCAACGGACTTGCCACAAGTCATGAGTGAAGGCAGGGAAGCCAACCTCGAAAGGTAGGCACTCGCCAACATTGAGAGCGGTCCCGTCGACATAGGGGCCGTCGCACCCGTCGGCCTGGCAGAGGTCGTCGTGGCGTTGCTCGGCAACGACACGTGTGCCTCCTCTCGCCTATCCTCCGGGGCTCCTCGTTGGCCTGGACATGCTCGAGGGTCAGAAGAGGCCATCGAGACGTCGTCGGGGTCTTGATTATGTCGCGCTCGCACTGGCTGCCATGGCGGGGACTGCACCGTGGGGATAGCCCCTTCCGTACGGTCAGCAGCATGAGCTATTGCTGTCGCTTGTGGAGGTCACGACGGGCTAGCTCACCGTGAGCCCCCGGCTTCAGTGAAACCAAGCAGACATTGGATGGTGGCACACCATTCGTTCATCTGCTCGGCCGCTGGCGGAAACCTCAACAGCAGTTGAGCCCGCGCCATGGCCTCTAAAGCTATACGTGGCAGGGATGATGATGAAGTCAATCGCACCGTCGCTCGGCTCCTGACGGTGCCAACAGCGGCAACACTACGCCCTCGCAGTTTTTGCGGGGCGACCACTTGGAGGTGGAGTGGAGAAGGTGTTCGAGGGCCAGTGGCTCCGTTGGGCGCAGCGACTTGGTCGACCCGTTTCGGGGGAGGTGCATGCGCTGCGACCGCACCCATGGTGGGAGCGGCCGGAGGGCGACGATTCACCCCGGTCCATGCGTCGTAGTTGTGGCTGTGCCCATCGGCGGGGAAAAGGGGGATAGACAGAGTAACCCCTTTGCCCATACCTTAGGGAGCATGGCCGTCGGGTGTTGCTGATACTGCTCTCCTTCGATGCCTCGGGCACCTGCGTCGGCCGCGGGGGAAGTGGTGACTATCAGATTTCGGGTTCCGCAGACCCTGGAGAGGTTTGAACTCTAGTGTGCGTGCCAAGAACTCGACCTCCCCAGTCTCCCTACTCGCTAGTCTCTAGGCCTAGCTCAATGAACAGGAAGGAAACGGGACAGATCAATTTACCCAGGTTCGGGCCACCTTGCGGTGTAAAACCCTACTGCTGCTTTGTGGTGCATTGGCCTCGAGGGGCTAGTCATGGACTAGTACAGTGGGGGAACAACCTCAGGAGGAGGAGTGTTCTTGCGCTCGAGTTAGCTCGTGAATGCGAGGGTGGAATTGATCTGTCCCCACTATGGTGGTGGCTACATCCTATTTATAGTGGCCTTGGTCCTCTTCCCAAGTGTAAGGCGGGAAGGGATCCCAGAATGGCCGAATTCATAGGGAGACAACTAGCACTTGTTATCCTGACAAAAATAGTCTTCGCCTGCGAAAGCCTCTGGTCGTGACGCCGCAGTGGGCTCGGCGATGACCTCCATCCTACCATCCTGGCGGTCTTGGTCTTGTTGCACCGGAATGGAAACCTTTGGCTGATTCCTCAGGACTCCGCGTCTGCGCTTGCCTCCTTAGCACCAAAGATGAAACTGGTGCACTGCGCCCACTGGCGCCCACATGGCCTTGGTCATCATGGCTCACGTCATCCGAACCTCGCGAGGTGAGGCTTGCATAGAAATCTCCTCTCCTCGAGAGCCATCCTAAGGTGGCCGCTCCTCGGGGAGGTCTTTCTGTCGTCCGCCTCGTGAGGCTCGGCCCCTCGCGAGGGTCTTGAGCTGTTGATGTTGAAGTTAGGCCACACCAGGCTGTCGATGGAGCCACGCCGTGGGCCGCAGGCAGGCAAGTCTGGGTACCCTCGTTCCCAAAACGCCGACAGTATCCCCCGGGCCCAAGGCGCGCTTGAACTTGGCTTCAAGGCTAAGCCAAAGCACAAGTGCGGAGCACTGCGGGCCATAACCTCCTGCGGCCTTGGTCGACACGTGGCGATTGATGGGACGTGGGTGCCTCCACTTCCCCATGCTGCCTCGGCAACCATTAGACTTGACGAGATCCTATTGCATGCAATGTAAACCATCATTGCGTGCGACTATGGAGGCCGGCGGTTGGCCTCCCCCCGGCTATAAATGAGGGGAGGGGCAAAGCCCCCTCGCTCATCTCCATCTTCTTGTTGCATGCTCCTTCTTCTTCTCTGTCTTGATATTACGTCCATGGCGCCAATTAGGAGATTCTCCGCGGCGGAGAAGGGGAAAGCCCCTCGGGAGGAGTCTGGGCAGCTTCCGCCGAAGAAGAGGTTTTGCCGCCCTCGCGACGCCGGCGAAGGATAGGCGGTGTCGCGGCCTTGGTACGATCGGCCTCCGCCTGGTTCACGCTCCCCTTGTACGCCCGTGTGCAGGCCCCTATGATAGGTGGCAGTTCCCAGCACCGCATGGTTCAGGATCACGGTGGGCAGGCCGGGGCTGCATAGCCAGTCGGCCCGCGAACTCACGCTGAGGGATCCTCGCGCGAGTTCGTGATACGGGCAGAAATGCCGCCGCGCACTTGGATCTGGATCCCCGAGTTCTTCGCCGAGGAGATGCCTTCGAGGGGGCTGCTCGAGTTGTGGCTGCAGAATACTGCATGCTGTAGCCTGGCCACGGGGGCGGAGGTCGAGCCCATTCCCCCAGGATGCATCTTCATGAACCGAGGATGAGGCGAGGTCGCCCGCGCCTGCCGTCCAGAAGGGCCCCTCACCATCCACTCCGAGTACAATGGCGCCTCCACATTGTTCTTCAAGGTCTTCGACGAGGATGGTCGGCACCTGGAATGCTATCCTGGGGGGAGCAGCCCGCGCGGCACGACCAGGGGTGTTAAGCTCGCCCCCGGACTCGCCGGCAGGACCTCTGGAAGCAGCGGCAGCACCGTGGAATCGAGCGACTCCCCCGAGCCCAACGAGTTTTCGGAGTCCAGCGACGACAGCTATGTGCCACCGAGCTCTCTTGTTCAGAGCACGGTAGCGGCGTCTGCTTGGTGTCATCGGTGGTATCTAGCGGACAGGGTCCTCCGAGGTCTACCTCTTTTGTTTCCATGCACGGAATTCTAACAGGCCCCACAGGGGCATGTAAAAAACTGTAGAACTTTTGGTTTAAATGCTATCCTCCCTAACATAATGTTGAAACTGCATATCTCGCTCTGGCACGGTTCCCCCTTTTCGTTCTCGTGTTAGCTTAGCACTCTACGCCGATAGGACCCAGTCCCCAGGTGGGCTTCATGTAACGCCCACGATGCGGCTATATCTCCCACGTGTCGAAGCACGACTTAGAGGCATAACCGCATTGTAAGCAAAGTCGCAAGTGAGGTAATCTTCACACAACCCATGTAATACATAAGGGAAAGAGATACATAGTAGGCTTACAATCGCCACTTCACACAATACATGAATAAAGCACTACATCATCCAGATACAATCAAGGTCCGACTACGGAACCAAAATAAAAGAAGACTACCCCAAATGCTACACAGATCCCCGATCGTCCCAACTGGGCTCCACTATTTATCGGCGTTCTGGGAACGGGAGTCCCCAGCCTTGCCTGCCTGCGGCCTGCGGCGTGGCTCAAAGGGGGGCCCAGCATAGCCCATCTTCACCAACACAGACCCAAGACCCTCGCAAGGGGCCAAGCCTCGCGGGGCGGACGACGCGGAGCTTCCTCAGGCACGGCCTCATCAGGCTGGCTCGCGAGGAGGCGGAGAGATCAAGGCGGGGTACCTCACGAGGTGCCCGTGACGCAAGCCATGACGACCAAAGGCGCCAGGCGGGTGCCAGACCGCGCTGTGTCCTCCCTTCCTCTTTGGTGCAAAGGGAGCAAGCGCAGCCGCGGAGTACCGAGGCATCAGGCAAAGGTTGCCATTTCGGTGCAACAAGACCAAGACCAGGAGGACTGCAAGACGGAGGTCACTGTGGAGCCCAAGACGGCGTCACCACCAAAGCTTTGTGCAGGCGAAGACTACTTTTGTCAGGATAGCTAGTACTAGCTGCCCCCCTTCAAATTAGCCCGCCATTGTTGGCTCCCTTCCCGCTCGATATTTGGGAAGAGGACCAAGGCCTCTATAAATAGGACCAGCCACCCACAGAGTAGGGGGGACGACAAGAAGAGATCTGGTAGTACCCAAGCAAGAGAGAGCAAGCAAGCAGAGAGAGAGAGAGAGTGAAGGGTGACTGAGCTCCTCCCAGTAGTTCATCGCCCCAGCCAAGAGCAGACCCTCGCGAGGCTGTTCTTCCTTGTATTGTTCATCATCATCAGCCCAAGAGGCAATCCACCACACCACACACTAGAGTAGGGTATTACACCACAAACGGTGGCCCGAACTAGTATAAACCTTGTGTCATTTGTGTTGTTCTTTCCATCGCTTAGATCTTAGTGCGGCGGAGGGGTGCAGGTAGGTAGGAAGCGAAATCTCCGCGCGCACCCCAGTGTTCGAACCTCAAGGGTCTGCCGGAACCCAAAATCCGACATTTGGCACGCCAGGTAGGGGTGCACCGGAATCCACCTTCTGCCGCTTCGTGCCCCGTCGCGTCGTCATCACCATTTCCGGCGACTAGGCGGGCAACCCAGATCCATGGGCGGTGGGGCTCGCTCGCGCAGAGCCGCTCGCCTCGGGCGACCCCGTGCCCCAGGCAGCTCGCGGTCCGCAGGGCGACGCGGACAGGCTTCAATAGCTATCACACCGCGGCAGGCGCGGTCGGCAGCAAGGGCCTCCAATCACGCCACGACCACGGCACTGTACACCCACAGGGAGCAGGCGAACTCGAGGGCCGCGCTCACGGTGGCCCGAGAGCTGCTGCAGTGCAGGCTGCTGGAGGGCGGCCGCGACGTGCTGCTGGAGCGGGTGGCAGAGCTCTTGGGCTTCGCCGCCTCGGGGGCTCACCCCTTCTGCACCCAGCTCCCATCTCAAGCCCAAGGCGGCCCGCGCAGGGGCTCCGCGCACGCCCGCGGGCTCCAAGGCTACTCCAACGCCAGCGAAGCTGTCAGCACCGGACCGGCGGCGGCACTGCCCCCGCTCCCGGTCCGTGAAGAAGAAGGACTCGACGCAACCCGCGCCTCCAATGGACAACCGCGCTGCCACCCCACAGTGGGCGCGTCAGGCAGGACCGCGTGGCACGCGGAGCACTACGGCGTGGCCTTCGGGATGACGGCACCAGAGGAATAGGTGCCCCTCATGATGGACAAAGGACACCCTCACGAGAGCGAACAAGGCTCGCTCCTCAGCCCAAGCTCGGGGGACGAGGCACTAGAAGCTGAGTCTTTCCAGGAGCCCTGGGACGGTCCCACTGGCCACGCTGGAGGCAACGATTATCGGGTACCGCTAATTCTTCAGGAACAGGCATACGCTAACCATGGATCGCAAGAGGTGTCGGTCGCCACAGCGAGCAGTGGCCCCGCTCCCACAGTCTCCTACCCCTCGGGAGGAGGGCGCAGGGGGCTGCAGGAGAGGGGTCGAGATCCGACATCACCACCGCGGTGTTTGGAGCAAGGTGTTCTCAGGAGGTAGGCCCTCTGCTGGGGAGGTGCCTCAGGGCCTGCCCCTGGCGGAGGACCCGTGGTCGTCGGGGGAACCGCTGGCGACCGCTCTACCCCATCGGGCGGCATCCTGCTTTCCAATCATCGCTGATGGCACTAGAGTGTGGTGCAAGGCGGGGCCCTCATCTGTCGATATGAAGCAAGGCCAGTACCTGCGAAGAAGGCCCAGTGCCTGTGAAGCTCGCCGCCCCGTGACACTCTCACGTAATAATGAGTGGGGCTGTACACGCCCCGGAGTCTCAGGGGTGCCGGCCTCAGGCCCTAGGGCTCCCTCCCACGCCCAGTGGCAGCACTTAGCTCCGCGCTGGTGAGAAGACGTCCAAGACTAGATTAGGTGCCGGACGCGGCCTTTTGTTTGCTTTCGTTGCTTTTCCCTTTGGTTGTCGCTTTCCCCCGCTGGATTCAAGTTGGATTCGAATTTGAGATTTGCGTGTGTTCGGGGAAGGGGTGCTTAGTCTCGTTCGAGAAATTTCTCGCGTTTTGGTTACCACTTTGCCTCAGCTGCCTCCCCTCGTGAGCCCCTCGCGAGCCGGGTCAGGCCCAGCTCGCGCACAGCCTAGACTGCCGCCGCCGTGTCCTCTCAGGAGGGTGTTTTGCTACAGGTCCTACGGATCCAATCAGGGAACACTCGGGACACCACAACCTCCCACAGGCTGCCTCAAGGCCAGCACGGGACCAAGGTAAACTGGCCGACCAGCACATCGCTTAAGCCAACCACTTGGCGCGGGCGCATGGGCAATGTAGCGACTACTTATATGATGAACACAAGTTTTACATAAGGGGCTCCCCCTCCTAAATGCTCTCACCGCCATCAGGCCAAAACCTGAGTTCTATTCATGCAGGGCAAGGAAGTAGGAATGATGCACAATCAGTCGGATAAATCCCCCAATGCGTCCTCAAGAGCACCACCCGAGCCGCTGCTGGCGCCGCCGGACTCGCCATCGCTGTCCGCGTCACCGCCAGCGGCGTCAGGGCCGTGCGCCGCACCGCCCTCGTCGGTAGCCACGACCACGCCGTCGTTGTCTGAAGCGAAGGCCCTGATAAGAGCATCCACATTGTCTTCCACCCAGTGCGCCAGGTCGCCTTGGATGGCCTGGGGGACTGGGGCGATGGCGGCGTCGAAATCGAAGTGGGGATCCATGTGCTGGAGATGGCTGAAGACGCGAGAAAAGGCACGCCCGAGAAGGGCGTGGCTCCTCTCCTCCACCAACCTGTCAGCCCTGACCGACTGAGCCTCCAGCTGCGTCACCACGTCAGTGAAGAACTGAAGATTGCCGGCGTAGTTGACTGCATGCGGCTCGCCAACAGCCGCCTCAAAGATGTTGCCCAAGGTTGTGTTGGCTCTCTCCCGGAGCGTCGAGAGCATGGGGCCGTGCTCATGCTCCAGGATCCGCCGCTGACGTATCTCATCCGCATTCTGGCGCACGACGGCCTCAGCCTCCTCCACCCTCTGGCGAAGAAGGAGCACCTCGGCCTGGGAAGTGGTTAACTCACCTTGCGCCACCTCAAGGGCGGCCCGGAAAGCATCAGCCTGCCGTGTCGCCCCCTACAGCTTGGCCCTCATGGCAGCAGTCCTGCCTTCAGCCTCGGCCCGGATCAACCCCAGCTTCTCCTTGAACTCGTGCTCGAGGTTCAAATGCGCCATCGCCACTCGACGTCCGACCTCCTCCAGGACGCGGGCTTCCTGTAAAGCGACATCATCCTCCGCCTGCGTCACCAAGCTCTCCCTCGTCTCCAGACGCTCGTACTCACGGGTACGTTCGGCGGCTTCTAGCGTCAGCGCCTCCTCACGCTTCTGGAGCTCTACTGAGTCGCTAGAGGCCACCTTCATCGATGCGAGGGCTGCCTCGCGCAGCTCCACCTGCTCCTCCAGTGAGTGGCACCAGGCCAGGAGCTCCCGAGCCCGCTCCTCCGCTGTCGTTCGCCGCCGGTTAGCTTCCCGGGCCTCCTCAGCGGCCCAAGATCGAGCCTCCCGAGAGGCCACCAGCGACGCCTTGGCCTCTGCGTCGTCAAGATCGCGCTGGCGGCGCGCAAGGGCGATGACGCCCTCCAGCTCGCGCCTCTCCACAGCCAGGCGCAGGCCCTCGGCCTCAAGGCACGCGTCTTCATCAGCAAGCTCCTCACCAAGTAGGCTTACTACGTCAGCCGCCCTTCGAAGGAATCCTTGGCGGAGAGCGTGACGCTCCCGAGCGCGCTCGAGCACGTCTTCCACGCCATCATCTGCCACAAGAAAGCGCCGGGGGCCACAAATCAGCACGCCCCCTCCGGGCTGGGGGCTGGGGGTTGGCACCCTCGCGACAGTCGGGCACGCCGCGCCAGAAGCCCGGCCTGGGGCCAGCCCGTCCCTAGGTGAAGAGCGCAAGGAGCGCCTCAGCCAATCGCAGTCCACGACCAGGCGGGAGGCCAATGGCAGGCTGGCTATGCCATGAGAAGGCCTGCGGAAGAGGATCGCGAGGTGCGCAGGGCCACGATGCGCCTCAGGATGGTCCGCCTCTTCGATCGCCCTCACCACAAGGGCTCTGCTGCTCGGGGCGCCTGAGGGCGATGGAGGGGGCGAAGCCAAGGGGGACGGCACCTCAGCCGTCTCTGCGAGCTCGGCTAGAAGGGGCCTGCGGAGCAAGGGTCAATAAAAGCAACAGAAGGATCGGGAGCTGGAAAAGGAGAAGGCTTACTCATCAGTGGCGAAGTACTTCCCACGCTTCAGCAGACGACAAGGGTAACCGTCGCCCAGGACCTCCCTTCTCTTCCGGAGGGCCTCAAAGTCCATGTGGAAGCGGCCCAAGAGTTGGGCGCAGGGATCAACCTACGACGAAGACGAAGCATCAAGGCGATCTGCGTCGGGGGCGCCTGCCTGATGCACGCTGCCAATCCCCTCGCCAAGGGAAGCAGCCGGAGCCTCAGGGGCCTTAGTCGCAAGCGCTGAGAGCAGCAGCTCATCGCCCTCAGCCTCAGCGGCATGGGCCCCGAGAGCCGCTCCCTCATGAGCATCGCCCAGCGCCATCACCCTGCCGGGAGCCCCCTCGGCCTCTGGCGCCTCATGCCTCCCTGCTCCGCCGCTCGAGGAAGAGCCGCCTTGGCCAACTAGAAGGGCGGTCACCACCACTGGGTTCTCGCGAGGCCCCTAGAGGCCGGCGGGGCGCGGCCCCCACTCATCAAAGATAGGCATCTGCTTCACAAAATCGCCCCTACTCTGGCAGAGGTACAGCAAGGCCCCTCCCTGCGGGATGCTGCCATGGTTGGGGTCCCCAGTCAGGGTCAAGAGCGCTGTCCTCAGCACTTCAGGAGTCAATTCCTCTTCCTGGAGCCTCATACGATCATCGCGCCCCCTGAAGGTCCACATCCGGCAGGAGTGGCGTTGGAGAGGAGCAACGCGGCGTAGCAGGAACTCCTTCACCACCTTGGGCGCTGTCACACCGAGCGACCTCAAGAACGCGAAGTGGTGCCAGACGAAGACGAGCCGGGGGCTCTCAAGCGTCTCCTAGCCCCAGCCCGAATTGGGGACAGCAGGCGAAGTTGGCTTCAATAGCAGGGGGCTGGGCACCCATGCGTCCACATACAACCACCCCTCGCGGAACCCAGCCGCGGGCGGGGGGAGCTTGAAGTCTATCCCCGAGGCCGCAGTCTCAGACGCGGCAACGAAGCTCACGCACGCCCAACATTGGGTAGGGTCGACAAGGCGAAACGAGAAGAAGTGGCGCAGCAAGGCAACCGAAGGGAGGATGCCCATCATAGCCTCGCAAATAAAGGCGAAGACCGAAAGGAGGGTGATGGATTCAGGACCTAGATGCATCATGTGGATCTGATACTGGGAAAGCACGACATTGAAGAAATCAGAAAAGGGAGGAACCAGACCCGCCCACAGGGCGACAGCGAAATACGGGACCTAGGTGACTGTCCTGTCGATGGAGGAGTGGGACGCGGGCCAGGCCGTCATCCTCCCGCACTCATTGAAGATAGTGGCCAGAGCCGAGCTGACCTTGCCTAAGCCCTCGGCGGGGGCCGCCAACGGCGGCGGACCAGGCGAAGACACGGGTTTCTTCCCTCTTCCCTTCTTCGTCGGAGCCATGGCGATGGAAAAGGGGGGGGGAGTTCGAGATTGGGTTGAAAACAGAAGCTGGAGTTCGAGCGGAGGAAGGACAGAGGGTGCTCGAGCGACAGAAAGGGGAGCGGCTGTGTACAACTACGAGTCCGCCTAGCATGGCGCAAAATCAGGAAGGCGTGGGGGAGCAGTGCCGCCCACGTCCAATCAACCGCCACGCGGCGCCCAAAGCCGCAGGCTGTTAGGGCCCGCGGCGCTTCACTCTTGCCCTTCCGCCTCCCTGCACGGCCAAGTCCGGGCGCGCCTTGGGCCCGGGGGCTACTGTCGGCGTTCTGGGAATGGGGGTCCCCAGACTTGCCTGCCTGCAGCCTGCGGCGTGGCTCAAAGGTGGGCCCATCATGGCCCATCTTCACCAACACAGACCCAAGACCCTCGCGAGGGGCCAAGCCTCGTGGGGCGGACGACGCGGAGCTTCCTCAGGCACGGCCTCATCAGGCTGGCTCGCGAGGAGGCGGAGAGATCAAGGCGGGGTACCTCACGAGGTGCCCGTGACGCAAGCCATGACGACCAAAGGCGCCAGGCGGGTGCCAGACCGCGCTGTGTCCTCCCTTCCTCTTTGGTGCAAAGGGAGCAAGCGCAGCCGCGGAGTACCGAGGAATCAGGCAAAGGTTGCCATTTCGGTGCAACAAGACCAAGACCAGGAGGACTGCAAGTCAGAGGTCACTGTGGATCCCAAGACGGCGTCACCACCAGAGCTTTGTGCAGGCGAAGACTACTTTTGTCAGGATAGCTAGTACTAGTTGTCCCCCTTCAAATTAGCCCGCCATTGTTGGCTCCCTTCCCGCTCGATATTTGGGAGGAGGACCAGGGCCTCTATAAATAGGACCAGCCACCCACAGAGTGGGGGGGACGACAAGAAGAGATATGGTAGTACCCAAGCAAGAGAGAGAAAGCAAGCAGAGGGAGAGAGAGTGAAGGGTGACTGAGCTCCTCCCAGCAGTTCATCGCCCCAGCCAAGAGCAGACCCTCGCGAGGCTGTTCTTCCTTGTATTATTCATCAACATCAGCCCAAGAGGCAATCCACCACACCACACACTGGAGTAGGGTATTACACCACAACGGTGGCCCGAACCAGTATAAACCTTGTGTCATTTGTGTTGTTCTTTCCATCGCTTAGATCTTAGCGAGGCAGAGGGGTGCAGGTAGGTAGGAAGCGAAATCTCCGTGCGCACCCCAGTGTTCGAACCTCAAGGGTCTGCCGGAACTCGAAATCCGACACTATTGATCAACAGAAACGAAACAATACTACGAACGAGGTCTTCATCGGGCTCCTCCTTGATCTCGGTTGCGTCACCTGCACGATATCATCGGCACATGCAAACTGGTTTTGGAAGTATCTGTGTGTCACGGGGACTCAGCAATCTCACACCCTCGCGATCAAGACTATTTAAGCTTATAGGTAGGGAAAAGGTATGAGGTGGAGCTGCAGCAAGCGACTAGCATATTTGGTGGCTATCATAAGCATATGAGAGTGAGAACAGAAGGAAAAGCACGATCGAGAAACTATGATCAAGAAGTGATCCTAGAACAACCTACGACAAACATAACTCCAACACCGTGTTCACTTCCTGGACTCCGCTGAAAAGAGACCATCACAGCTACACACGCTGTTCATGCATTTTAATTAAGTTAAACTTCAAGTTTTCTACAACCGGACATTAAAAAATTCCCATCTGCCCATAACCGCGGGCACGGCTTTCGAAAGTTCAAATTCTTGCGGGGGTGTCCCAACTTAGCCCATCACAAGCTCTCACGGTCAACGAAGGATATTCCTTCTCCCAAGACAATCTAATCAGACTCGGCATCCCGGTTACAAGACATCCTCGACAATGCTAAAACAAGTCCAGCAAGACCGCCCGATGCGCTGACATCCTGATAGGAGCTGCACATATCTCGTTCTCAGGGCAACACCGGATGAACACTACGTACAGCTAAAACTAGCCCTCAAGTTTCCCCGAGGTGGCGCCGCAAGTGGCTCTGTTTCGTACCAACACTTAGACAAGCACTGGCCCGGGGGGGTTAAAATAAAGATGACCCTTGGGCTGGCCTAACCCAAGGGAAAAAGAGGCTAGGTGGTGAATGGTAAAACAAAGGTTGGGCCTTGCTGGAGGAGTTTTATTCAAGGCGAACTGTCAAGGGGTTCCCATTATAACCCAACTGTGTAAGGAACGCAAAATCCGGGAACATAACACCGATATGACGGAAACTAGGGCGGCAAGAGTGGAACAAAATACCAGGCATAAGGCCGAGCCTTCCACCCTTTACCAAGTATATAGATGCATTAATTAAAATAAGAGATATTGTGATATCCCAACAAAATAACCATGTTCCAAACATGGAACAAGCTCCAATCTTCACCTGCAACTAACAACGCTATAAGAGGGGCTGAGCAAAGCGGTAACATAGCCAAACAACGGTTTGCTAGGACAAGGTGGGTTAGCGGCTTGGCTTAACAATATGGGAGGCATGATAAGCAAGTGGTAGGTATCGCAGCATAGGCATATCAAAAGAGCGAGCATCTAGCAAGCAAAGATAGAAGTGATTTTGAGGGTATGGTCATCTTGCCTGAGATCCCGCAAGGAAGAAGAACGAGTCCATGAAGAAGATAAACAGACGTAGTCAAACGGATCCTCACAAACGCTACGTTACCGGATCTAACCCAAAGAAGCAACACCTGAAAGGAGCAAACAACATGGTAAACAACCATCACATAAGCATGGCATGATGCGCAACCAAGTATGATGCATGTCCGGTTTAATGCGACATGGAATGGGAAAGTGCACAAACAAAACTACAAATTAAGTGGAGCTCAATATGCATCGGGATGCATATTGATGGAACACCACATCAATTATTTAGTTCTCTCTCGGTTATGTACTCACCAATATTAAATGTTGTTAAGCATGTCAAGAGGTGAAACATGAGTAAACTAAATATTTAGGCAAATTTAAATGAGGCCGGAACAACAAACAACAAGTCCAGAAACTCATATGCATTTAGCAATTTGGTGCAACAACAATTTTAAACATTTTAAATGTTGTTATCATGATGCGAATGACATGTGCAAGTTTTATGCAGGTTTTAAGAAAGTGTTAACAAGAGCATATGAAGCATTTGTCACTGTAGTGGAAAGGAAAGAGTGCCACGGCGACGAATCCGAAAATGATGTCACAACAACGTATCGGTTCTGGTAGATCACGGAGATACCGGTGCAAAGGAGAAGTGTGTGGATGCGTGCAAAAGATGGTGGGGCACTCCCGGATTCCGGGTGTCCCATGAGTTAGCGGCAGAAGAGGAGGACCGAGCAAGTGACAACTCAGACACGGTGCAAACATAGGGTGCAACTCATACATCACGCAACATTCGTCCACGGCGGTCGTCTCGATGTTATACCACTGAAGCGTGCATTATCAGAGGGGTTCAAGTTCGATGCGGTGTAGGGGAAGTAGACGTTCTCGGGAACGTTCAGTAGTGGAAGTAGAGGCACACGACGTCTTGTCGAAAATCACGGTGGCGGTAGTTGTACACACGTTGTAGTCGAACTTGATGGAACCAATGTCCTCGAGGGTAGTCGTGGTACTCGTCGCGTTCCGAAACCGAAGTGCTACTTGACAATATCCGGGACGGTCTTGATGTTTCGGTGCGGTGTAGTGGTACATGTCAACGGTCATCATGGTACTTCGTTCCGGTCCTGTAGTCGTACTAGGCATCGGTGGACCTTCGAGGGACTTGCGTATCCAAAGGGGTGCTTGGCGATCGACGGATGTCGTCGTACTTGTCGGCCCGGGTCTTGACGTATCCGGGTTCTCTCAAAGCATTTGTACAGTGCGGTGGCCTGGAGCGGCACCGATCCAGTCAACGCAGTGGTTCTCCTCCTGTTCGAAGTATAGGAGGCCGTCCATGGAGGTTGAGGCCGTGATGTCGGTTGACAAACTAAAGGAGGCGACACCTCGACTCCTGCAGCAAAACGACGGTGAGGCGAAGAAGGGGCCAGCATGCAGCGGAGGTCACGGGGAACGCCGGGGCCGCCGGCGAGCTCGCTTGGGGAGCTCCTCGGGCGCATCTGATCGGGGTCGAAGCTGATGTGCCGAGGGGCATCGGGCTTCGCAGGTGGAGCTGAGGTCATGACTCAGCGACGGTCGTTTGAAGCGGGGACGTGAGGCCCTGCCTGTGGGATCCGGCCAGGAACGGGCGGGGCGGCAAAGGAGCTTGGGCGCCGGACTGGGAGAGAGCGATCGAGGAGATGGAGTGTTCGGGCGTGCTAGGGTTAGATAGGCGCTGGGCTGGGCTTCCAGGGGTTTGCTGGGCCGGCCTGGACCAAGGGAGGTTTGGGCCGGACTAGGCTGCAGATGCGCCGGCCAGCAGGGCTCTCTCTCTCTCTCTTAATTTCTCTTTTCAGCAAAAGAGATAGGCCAAAAATAATTAAGAGAAGAGGCCATGGAGAAGAACAAAATTATGGAACATTTTTGTATGGCTTTATGGAATATTTCCACCTCAACAAAAATAGTTCCGACAAGTTAGGAGAATTTAAATTCAAACTTATTTGACTTGAGCCAAAAGAGTTTGAATGGGGGCTAGGCTAAAGGGGTGTACAAAAATGTTGAGGGTTTTGGAGGACCCTTAATAAATGGAGAAAGAACTATTGCCAAGGTTTGGAGGTGAAACTAGAAGCAAAAGAAGCCAAGGGATTTATATTGTGAGTGTGTTGTGGTCGATTCCTAAAGAATGGAATATTTATTTTTACCTCCCTATACATATTGGGAGATATGTTATAAAGAGAATTTCACCATGTGAATATCCCTCGATTTAAATGGACCGAAGATCCATACATTTTATTTGGTTGAGTTTTAAAACACGTTGCAAGATGACATGATGCAATGCACATGATGCAATGAACCAAAACAAATCACCGGACAACACTCGGAAACATGGAAGGCATCTGAAGCTCCGGTCTTGGGGCGTCAAGACACTCCACCACTACGAGAGGATCTCGTCCCGAGATCTAGAATGGCACCGGATGGAAAACGGAAGAGAAAAAGAAGAGGTAAAACTAAGTTGCTTCTTTGACAAACGAGTGAAACCACGAACTTTGAGAGGTTGAACAAATTGAAAGAAAGAAAGCAACAAAGAAGAAAAAAGTTGAAAGCACTCCGAATGAAAATGGAAAGAAAAGAACATGAACTTGACAAGATGAGAGGATACTTGATGAGATCAACAACATAGTGCCTCTGGAACTATTAAAAGAATGGCACAAAGGGTAAGAAAGATTTCATACGGCACTCCGGTTGAGAATGGAGGTAAAACTTGACAGAATGGGAAGAACTTGGAAAGAGGGCATGACACTCCAGTTAAATGGATAAGCACGAACAGAACATGATCTTTGACAAAACGAGATGATGGGTGAATATAGCAACAAAACAATGCCTCTGGATGAAGGAATAAAAGGTAGCTCGTCGGAACAAAAGAACGAAGAATAAAACACTATCTTCTAACTCAAATGAGCTTGAAAAGCATCCTGAAGAGAAAGGTCAAACGAAATTGTTGAAAAACCAACAACGAAAGAATAAACTTGAAATGGGCTTAAGGAATACATCTCAAAATATGAGGTGGCAACCTGCCACTCACGGGGAAAATAATTGTATTGATAAGAACAAGGAGACGAGAAACTTATCTCACCGGAAGGATAAATGAAGAACTTGGATCATTTATAATCACCATAATTAGTAACAATTCTTAGGGATAGTTTTAGGTGAAATATAACCCAAGATAACTTCAATGAAGAGATTGATGGATTTGAGATATCTCATTCTTGATAACTTGTGAATCACAGAGCATTACGGGAAATTATCACGAATGACATAACACCACCTCAAATATAAGATAGGACGAATTGGACTTTGAGATGAAAGATGAAGAATGCTTGAGCTCCTCTGAAAAGAATCTCGATGAAAACTTCGAGAAGGGATAAAATCCTTGATGAACCATCATGTAGAACCTTCGTTAGGAACTCCAGTAGAAAAAGAATGATCAAACGAAATGAAGGATGAAAAGAATAAGGTTGAAGCCTTGCAATAATTTAGATGGATCTTCGTGATGATATAATTGAGAGATCTTGGAACTTCGGGAGAAAAGATAAAGCATCTCGAATCGAGAATGTGCTATGAAGAACCTCCGGAATAAGGAATTGAATTCACTCAATGAAACCAGAATAAGAATTACATTATGCTTATCCTTCACCAATTAAATTGATGACAAGCAACGGATTTGGCATACTACTTATTCTCATAGAAAGGATTAAGATAAATATAGCGTCAACTTGGGAAGGTCTTCAATGAACCATAAGTAGGATTGGAACAACGATGAATTGATATGATAAGAGCGGAAGAGAATCCTGGAAGGACCACCGTAAGAATTGAAAAAGAACGAAGAAAAGGGATGAATCACCGGGTAAGAATTGTGAAATGAACGGAGATACTTGAGACAATCTAGATACATGTGAACGAAGGGATCATGACTGATTAGAGATCACTTGAACGATGCACCGGTAAGATTGGAGAATGATAACTGAAAGCTGAGAATGAATAAACCTGAATTGATGGACTCCGGATAATCAAACTGAGAAGACTCTTGAATTGCTTCGGATGGGTGAAAAGAATTCTCATAATTAAAACAATTATGATAGGATGGCAACAAACTAGAATGAAAAATCTTCGAGAGAATGGAGTAAGATATGGAGGAAAAATTCTTCGTCGGTCTTCAAGTGTTGAGAATGATGACGAGAAACACCACCAAGAATTATTGAGGCACTCCGGAATGAAGAAAGGAAAAGGTTGAGCCAACGATGAAAAGAATTTGAAAGATCTTGGGAAAGACATTTGGCTGATGATAATTCATTCTTACGTCAAACTCTAAAAAAGAATTGAGAATAACTCCGGGAAAATTAGAAGAGTCAGGTAAGATCCTGGGAAAAGACCTGTGGGTTAGGGCCCACTCAAAAGAAACACCGTTGAAATGATTACTTGAAAGATATTGCACCAGTTGATTTAAATGGCTTGAATAAGATGACAACCACAAAATAACTTGAATGGAATTAGGAATGGAAACGCGAATCTTTGAGATATTTTCAGCACTCCGGAACAATTGAATAGCAAGCGGGGAATGATTAAGAGGTGCACCGGCATGAGAAAGCATTTTGAAACGCGGAAAGGGATATGATCGACACCAAAAGCTTGATTTAGATCCACTGGAGAAGAAAGAGCGAAAAATGATGAACTTGTAGCTTCCTTAGCAACTGCACGACAAATTACTGGATCTAAACTTGAAACAAAAGGATGAAGAGGCTTCACATGAATAAAATGGATAGTTGATTTAGAAATATGAGTCCCCGAAGAAACAAGGGTGGGAGGGTGGGAAAACAAAGGCAACTTGGGTACGGATGAAACAAATAATGTTGAGAAGACTTTGAGTTGATCGTGCGGATGTTGAAAATGAACGGATCCACTTGAGAAGAGACACACCAGTTGAAAAGGATTAACAAGACAAACTCGATGATCGAGAAGGATTAGTATTCATCTCGGAGTATGAGAACACCATTTGGGGAAGGTATGGAATCAACACTTGACATTGAAGCAACTCGAATACCACAACTCAAGACAAAACAAAGGATTGGCTTGCAGAATAAGCCGGAACAAACATATGATAGAGATTTCGTCTGAAGTTTTCATGGTGGGGCCTATCATGGGCTCGATCGTACATCACCATCATGTACAAGGCAGTGCACATGACATACGAAGCATCCCCGAGTCAGCATAGCCAAGGACTCCTTAAGACACAACGAGACCACTGTAAAACCAACCGTGGATAGGCAGACCACTAGAGGTCGAACCCCAATTTCGTATCATACATCTGTCGGAAAGATATCCTAAGAGCTACTTGAATTCCCACTTATAAACTCCCGAAACTTTCCAGTTATGCAATTAGGTGTTGGGGATACAGGGGAAGCATAATATCTCACCCAAAACTAACAAATCCTACATCCAGCTGTATCCATCCTTCAACACATAACCAAGAAACCTTTGGAAATCATTTACCTCAACCTTCGAAAAGCATCCATTATACGAGTTATGGCAATACTCCCGAACTCCCGCCCTAGTACTGGGTGGCGTCGAGGTTATCTCACCAACAACTGCATAAAAGAGATTTTCGATGTCGGCGAAACTCAAGTATTCCAGAATTGCAACGATAAAATTGTGACGACAACACCTCGGAGCTCAACTCCCCGGGACACTGCCATAACCCCTAAATGTTAGGAGGCACCAAGAACAATGTTCTCGTCACAAATCCATTGGAACGATTCCAAGATACCGCGTGATCCTAAAAAAATTTAGTGAAATTTGAGAAGAGAAGAGTCAAAACTCTACGTCAGTATGCCTCACCAGAGTGACGAAGAGACGGAGGATTAAAAAGAATCCTACTCTCCGATATATATAATCCTAAATGACTCAAAAGATTTTTTAGACTCAACAACGCCAGCGATTCGATCAAGCAGGGGGCTCCTAAGTCGGGGAAGGCTCTGAGACCAACTTGTAATGCCCACAATGCGGCTATATCTCCCACGTGTCGAAGCACGACTTAGAGGCATAACCGCATTGTAAGCAAAGTCGCAAGTGAGGTAATCTTCACACAACCCATGTAATACATAAGGGAAAGAGATACATAGTTGGCTTACAATCGCCACTTCACACAATACATGAATAAAGCATTACAGCATCCAGATACAATCAAGGTCCGACTACGGAACCAAAATAAAAGAAGACTACCCCAAATGCTACACAGATCCCCGATCGTCCAACCTGGGCTCCACTACTGATCAACGGAAACGAAAAAACACTACGAACAAGGTCTTCATCGGGCTCCTCCTTGAGCTCGGTTGCGTCACCTGCACGATATCATCGGCACCTGCAAACTGGTTTTGAAAGTATCTGTGAGTCACGGGGACTCAACAATCTCACACCCTCGTGATCAAGACTATTTAAGCTTATAGGTAGGGAAAAGGTATGAGGTGGAGCTGCAACAAGCGACTAGCATATTTGGTGGCTAACATACGCAAATGAGAGCGAGAAGTGAAGGCAAAGCATGGTCGAGAAACTATGATCAAGAAGTGATCCTACAACAACCTATGTCAAACTTAACTCCAACACCGTGTTCACTTATCGGACTCCGCCGGAAAGAGACCATCACGGCTACACACGCTGTTGATGCATTTTAATTAAGTTAAACTTCAGGTTTTCTACAACCGGACATTAACAAATTCCCATCTGCCCATAACAGCGGTCACAACTTTTGAAAGTTCAAATCCCTGCAGGGGTGTCCCAACTTAGCCCATCACAAGCTCTCACGGTCAACAAAGGATATTCCTTGTCCCAAGACAATCCGATCAGACTCGGCATCCCGGTTACAAGACATCCTCGACAATGGTAAAACAAGTCCAGCAAGACCGCCCGATGCGCCGACATCCTGATAGGAGCTGCACATATCTTGTTCTCAGGGCAACACCGGATGAACACTACATACAGCTAAAACCAGCCCTCAAGTTTCCCCGAGGTGGCGCCGCAAGTGGCTCTGTTTCGGACCAACACTTAGACAAGCACTGGCCCAGGGGGGTTAAAATAAAGATGACCCTTGGGCTGGCCTAACCCAAGGGAAAAAGGGGCTAGGTGGAGAATGGTAAAACCAAGGTTGGGCCTTGCTGGAGGAGTTTTATTCAAGGCGAACTGTCAAGGGGTTCCCATTATAACCCAACCGTGTAAGGAACGCAAAATCCGGGAACATAACACCGATACGACAGAAACTAGGGCGGCAAGAGTGGAACAAAACACCAGGCATAAGGCCGAGCCTTCCACCCTTTACCAAGTATATAGATGCATTAATTAAAATAAGAGATATTGTGATATCCCAACAAAATAACCATGTTCCAAACATGGAACAAGCTCCAATCTTCACCTGCAACTAACAACGCTATAAGAGGGGCTGAGCAAAGCGGTAACATAGCCAAACAACGGTTTGCTAGGACAAGGTGGGTTAGCGGCTTGGCTTAACAATATGGGAGGCATGATAAGCAAGTGGTAGGTATCACAACATAGGCATATCAAAAGAGCGAGCATCTAGCAAGCAAAGATAGAAGTGATTTCGAGGGTATGGTCATCTTGCCTGAGATCCCGCAAGGAAGAAGAAAGAGTCCATGAAGAAGATAAACAAACGTAGTTGAGCGGATCCTCACAAACGCGGCGTTACCGGATCTAACCCGAAGAAGCAACACCGGAAAGGAGCAAACAACATGGTAAACAACCATCACATAAGCATGGCATGATGCGCAACCAAGTATGATGCATGTACGGTTTAATGCGGCATGGCATGGCAAAGTGCACAAACAAAACTACAAATTAAGTGGAGCTCAATATGCATCGGGATGCATATTGACGGAACACCACATCAGTTATTCAGTTCTCTCTCGGTTATGTACTCACCAATATTAAATGTTGTTAAGCATGTCAAGAGGTGAAACATGAGTAAGCTAAATATTTAGGCAAGTTTAAATGAGGCTGGAACAACAAACAACAAGTCTGGAAACTCATATGCATTTAGAAATTTGGTGCAACAACAATTCTAAACATTTTAAATGTTGTTATCACGCGAGTTAGTCCAAGGAGGAGAGAATATGACGCGTGACCATGCCTGCTATCCTGCCGTTGATCATTCCGCAAGAAGATGAAGGCACTAAGGACCTGGTGACGTGTCATGCGCGGGGCAGGCCACGAGCCAGAGCTTAGTCTCTCAGATTTGTCATCGCTGCAGGGGCGGACCCGAGTGCAGGTGCCATGCCGGCATGTGTAGCCCTTGTTGCGGGACGAGCAAGAGGCGGGTCAGCAGCGCGGGGTAGCCAGGAAGGGCGATAGAGCACCAGGTAAGTAGGTTATAATCACAAAGTAACTGATGATTGAAGGTAAGGCCAGTTCTGATAGATGCAAGAAGGATACATGCCGCAGGGACGGACTCACGCGGCTTGGGGATAATGCAGCCCAAGGGGCACCCCCAACTGAACAAACCAAAAAGATGTCACTTGGCACCATTGCTGAAGAAGTGTTGAGGTAGCTGAACATGCGTGTTGCCAAAGACGTTCCTCATGAGTCGCCCAGGCCCTGAACCTCAGGAGCCTCTGGACACCCCGGGGACACGCGAGGATCCATCGCTGTCTCCGTCAGGATCGCCAGGTGCCTGGCCTCCTGAGCTCCTAGGACGCCCCGCGTGCGGCGTTGATGCACGACAACCCCGTTTAGCAGGCCGAAGGGAATGCGAACATAGCTGTGTGGTGGGCCCTCGCACCGGCCAATGCGGGACGGCCAGAACAGCTCCTGAGACACGACCCTGTTGAGCCCAGGGATGTTGACGCAGGTGCGCAGCTCATTGTCCTCGCCGGGACAGGGAGCTGTGCCAGGTGGTGGGCGACGGTCGCCCCGCATAGCTCTAGCCTCGTGAAGTCCTCGAATGCCTTGGTCATGAACTCCCGAGCGTATGGCGCCTTGCGCCCTGCGCT
This sequence comes from Triticum aestivum, assembly GCF_018294505.1. Taxonomy (NCBI): domain Eukaryota; kingdom Viridiplantae; phylum Streptophyta; class Magnoliopsida; order Poales; family Poaceae; genus Triticum; species Triticum aestivum. The sequence goes on from NC_057797.1 coordinate 313,856,733, forward strand.
TTCCTCATGGAAGCGCGCGTCGAAACACGCCTGTAGGTGGTGCCCCAACACCTCCCTCGTGACGCTGATCAGATCGGAGGCCCTTTAGAGGAGAACCCCCGACCCCAGCCTGAGAGGGGCGCCGGGTGCGCCTTCCTATGCAAGAGGGCAAGGCGCCCCGTCAGTGGGCGCAGAGCTGGAGGTGGCACCTCTGGACGCACCACCCTCTTGAGATCCTTGGCGAAGCAGCTGCTTCTTCTTCTTGGGGACAGCCTCGGGAAGTTAGATCGCGCCCTTATTGTCTAGGTCCTCGACAGCCATGGCCTGGTAGGCGCGCTCGAGAAACCACACCGCGTCTTTCTCGTCGCAAGCGACTACGATGATATCGTGGATCCCTAGCATCTTGAGAACATTGTAGCCATGGTGGGTCACTACCATTAACTTGGCCAGGGTAGGATACCCGAGGATGGCGTTGTACGGCAGGCGAATGTGAGCGATGTCGAAGTCGATGAAGTCGGTGTGGTAGTTGCCACGGGTGCTGAAGGTGACAGGGGGAAGATCTGCCCTATTAGGGTGGTGGAGCCGTCGACCACTCCTGAGAAGGGCTTGGTAGGCTGCAGCTAGTCATAGGGCACCTAGAGTGGGTCGAACGTCTCAATGGAGAGGACATTGAGTCCTGCACCACCATCGATGAGCGTTTTGGTGATGAGCATGTTGCTGATGGTAGGCGAGCAGAGCATTGGGAGAGTGCTAATAGTTGCCGCACACTTGAGATGGTCGGAAGAGCTGAAGGTGATGGTGCACTTGGACCACCTGAGTGGGCATGTTTCCTCGAATTGGGGAGGGCTGCATTCACCTCGCGGGCGAACTGCTGGAAGATGCGATGGGAGGCTGGGGCCTGAGCGCCGCCTAGGATGCAAGTGACAACACGAGGCTCCTGGAAGACCCCAACCCCCTCATCCTGGTGATGGTCGTCATTCCTTCTTGGTGGTGGTGGCAGCGGGTGTCAGTTCAACAAACCCCAAGTCCATTGCCCAGACTGTGCACAGGCACTAGAACAGAATTGAAGCATCAGCTGGAGTCAGAGATTGAAGGACCAAGAGATTTGAAGAAACAACATACAGCTCAGAGGGATCAAGATCAAGCCATAGGAGTAGTATATCAGCAACATGAAGGGCCTCCCTTGCCGAGCCCGGCAAGGGGCAAGGTCACCGCCAGAAGCAAGCGACCAAGGTGCCCCGGCAGGGCTTGCCGGGGCTTGTGGAGGCAAAACCACCCCACCAACCACTCAAGCGTGACCCATGTCGTCAATCAGTGAGGTGTCAAGCCGCAAGGTGATTATGTCGGTGTTCTGGGACTGTAGGTGCCCAGACTTGCCTGCCTGCGGCCCGTGGCATGGCTCCATCAGCGGCCTGGTACGGCCCAATTCCAGCGACAACGACTCAAGACCCTCACGAGAGGCCAAGCCTTGCGAGGAGGACAACGCCAAGACCTCCCTAGGGAAGCCTCGCTAGGCTGGCTCGCGAGGAGCGGAGATATCAAGGCGAGTTGCACCTCGTGAGGTTCACATGACGTGACCCATGGCGACCAAAGCCAGGCGGGCACCAGTGGGCGCAGTGTACCAGTTTCCTCTTTGGTGCTAAGGACGCAAGCGCGGGCGTGATAACCCACAAGTATCGGGGATCAATTGTAGCCTGTTTCGACAAGTAAGAGTGTCGAACCCAACGAGGAGCTAAAGGTAGAACAAATATTCCCTCAAGTTCTATCGACCACCGATACAACTCTACGCACGCTTGACGTTCGCTTTACCTAGAACAAGTATAAAACTAGAAGTACTTTGTAGGTGTTGTTGGACAGGTTTGCAAGAATATAAAGAGCACATAAATAAAAACTAGGGGCTGTTTAGATAAAGACACAATAAAGTTAGTATAGCGAGTGTGGAAAAGTGGTGGTAATAGTTTTGAAATTGTCCCTAAGCAATTGACTACTTCACTAGACCGATAGAAAGTTTTATGTGGGAGAGGCCACTGCTAGCATGTCATCCCTGACTTGGAATTCTATGCACTTATGATTGGAACTATTAGCAAGCATCCGCAACTACTAACGTTCATTAAGGTAAAACCCAACCATAGCATTAAGATATATTGGCCCACCTTCAATCCCATATGCATTAATTTCTATGCTAGGTTGAAGCTTCTGTCACTCTTGCCCTCCAATACATAGTCTTATCAACATACAACTAACCCTAAGGTGTGACCCATGTGCGCGCTCATATGATGGGCACCAAAGGACATCAACTTAACCACAAACAAATTAAATCAATCATAGTAATTCACCAATCACCGATAGGACAATGAAAATCTACTCAGACATCATAGGATGGCAACACATCATTGGATAATAATATGAAGCATAAAGCACCATGTTCAAGTAGAGGGTATAGCGGGTTGCGGGAGAGTGGACCGCTGTGACGCCTCGTGACCGATGCGCCAGGTGTCTTCCAGTTATTCGCCTATATTTATGGTGCTTATAAATGAACCAAATTCTTCATTTATCCTCCGGTGAAATAAGTTTCTAGCCTCCTTGTTGAAATCAATCCAATCTTTTCTTTCTGTAGTGGCAGAATTTCACCTCATTGTTTTGAGATGTTCACCATAAGTCCACTACAAGCTTGTTCTTTTCATTGGTGGTTTTCCAACAACTCCATTATAACCTTCTTGGAAGGGTGCTTTACAAGCTCAATTGTGGAAGAAGTTGTCCTTTTCTTCACCATTCTGTCATTCCAATGATCTATGTCTATTATTTCTTCCGGAGGCATTGTGATGTTGCTCTATTCATCCATCACCTCGAATTGTGAGGAATGTGTTCTCTTTGTGCTTATCCATTCAACTGGAGTGTCATGCCCTCTTTTCAAGTTCTCTCAGCTTATCAAGTTTTGCCTCCCTTCTCAACCGGAGTGTTGTCTGAAATCTTTCTTACCCCTTGTGCCATTCTTTCAATAATTCCGGAGGTAGTGTACTGTTGATTTCGTCAAGTATCCTCTCATCTTCTCAAGTTATTGTTCAATTCCTTCCATTTACAGTTGGAGTGCTGCCCAAATTATATCATTCTTATTCCTTCTCTATCTTATTTCCAACCGGAGTGTTGTGGTAATTGATCTTTATCGTTACTTGTACATCTCGTTCCAACCGGAGTGCTTGCTTGTACTTCTTGTCCATTGCAAACCTTTTCTTACGTCTTTTAACCTACAAGGTTCTAGTAATGTTCCTTGTTCCTCTTTTCTAACAGAGTGTTTTCAACTTTGTTCATCTTCATCGTATTCTTTGGTTCAATTTGTTCAACCTTTCAAGGTTCATGGTTTCACTCGTTTGTGAAAGAAGCAACTTAGTTTTACCTCTTCTCTTCCTCTTCCGTTTCCCTCCGGTGCCATCCTAGATCTCGGGACGAGATCATCTCGCAGTGGTGGAGTGTTGTGACGCCCCGAGACTGATGCGCCAGGTGTCTTCCAGTTGTTCGCCGATGTTGCCATGTCATTTGCTTACGTGTTGCATTTCATCATGTCATCATGTGCATTGCATCATCATGGTTTCAAAACTTGCATCCATCCTGGTCCCCTCGTTCTCCCTGTTGTCCGTTCTGAGCCAAGACACACTTGCACGCGCCCGCGGCATGTCCGAAATATTATTTTATAAGTGGCCAGAGAATGTTCTCGGAATGGGATGAAAGTTGGCATGCGGTGTTGTTATGTTTTCAGTAGACCTCTTGTCAAATTTCATCGCATTCAGAGTTCGTTTGATAGCCCAACTGTTAAACTATAGCGGCAATAGTAGCCGGTCTATCATCGGATGTTTTCGGTCTCCAGAAACAGTTGCCGGGCTGCTCTCCTTCTCTTCTCTATTCACAGCCCACTTCCACTCTAAACCAGCTCACCAAACCCCTCCTCGCGTTTCAAACCGTCCGATCGAGATCAATTGGTCCGAAAACGGACTAGTTCCCCTAACCCTAGACCCCCTACCCTATTTAAGAACCCCTCCCAAATTTGGGCATTCCTAGTCCAAACCCTTATCCCCTAGCCCTCCTTCCTCGGATCCGGCGCCGCCACCATGAAATCTGTGTCCAACCGTTGCTCCGCCGCCACTTGTCACCGCTAGACTAGTCGAGCCGCCACCTGCGCGCTGCTTCAGCCAACCGGAGCTCTCCACCTGTCCCCGCCACGTCACCACACTCCTCGCCGCCGCCGCAGGCCCGCGCCAGGCCCGCCAGGGCCCCGATCTGGGCCCGAGGCACCCGAACCGTGCCGCCGCCTCATCCTGGATCAGGAGGAGCCCCGATCCCGCAGCTCGTCCCGCTGCCTCCTCCCGCCGGCGACCCCGACCCCACCGCTGGACTGCGCCGGCACCTCCTTGGTCGTCTCTCGTCGCCGCCCGCGCTGGAGATGAGTCTCGGCCGCCCTTCTCCCTCTCCTTCTCTCTCTATCTCTCTCTCTCTGACCTCCCCTTCCTCCATTGCCCTGCAGGAATTTCCACCGCCCGTGGAGCTCGCCCTGGCCGCGTTCTTCGCCCAATCCGGTCGGGATCTACCGGATCCGGAGTACCTCAGCCATTCCTGGCCTTCCCCGCCTTGCCCCGTTGTCGTCGCTGCAGGATCTCCTTCGCCGGCATTGCGTCCCGTCGTGAGCCGCCACTAGCCTCGCCCGGCCTCCCGCTCGGGGGAGACGATCGAGTCGCTGCCTCCCTGGGTCGGCCTCGCACCTAGGCCCAGCGGTGTCCTGGGCCAGCAGCCTAGCTCCTCCCGAGCCGGTCCATCTCCACGTCGCCCTACTGCCTGGGTCGCTCCAGCCGCAGCGCCCTAGGGCCCAAGGGCTCCCCTCGCCCGGCCTGCTTCCCCTCCAACTTGGGCCAAGGCCCATGGTGAGCTCCCCAGCTCCCACAAGTTTCGGCATCTTTAGTTTTTTTTCCAGATCTACGTTATTCCTAATTATTCCAGAGGACGCCATTTTGCAAAAAAAAACCTTTTACTTCATGTATATAATTATCACAAACCGTAATTCAGTTTAAAATGTTTCATATATGTAACATGACTAGAATTTTGTGTAGATTAATAATATGCCACTTTCATGCATGTTAAAAATGCTTAAACTTGTTGTTTTCTTTGTTTCGCTATATTGCCATGTTAAAATGATTTAATTCATAACTAAATAACCGTAGCTCCAAACTTAACAAACTTTTTATGTAAATGGGGTGGAAAAATGCCTAGTTTAACACGGTTGCTTTACTTGGCATGTTTAATAACTCCAAAATTGTGTATAGGACAGAACAGTACCAACTTTGAAATATGCATATGGGGATTTACTGGAATTGTTGTTCGTTGTTCCGGCCTCATTTAAACTTGCCTAGATAGGTAGTTTACTTATGCTTCACCATCTTGCCATGTTTAATAACATTTAATATTGTTGGGTACATAAACAAGAGCGAACTAAATAATTGTTGTGGTGTTTCGTCAATATGCAACTCTTTGCATTTTGAGCTCCACATAATTTGTAGTATTGTTTGTGCAGTTTGCCATGCCATGCCTTCTTTAAACCGGACATGCATCATACTTGGTTGTGCATCATGCCATGTTTATGTGATGGTTGTTTACCATGTTGTTTGCTTCTTTCCAGTGTTGCTTCTTTGGGTTAGTTCCGATAACGTCGCATTTGTGAGGATCCGTTTGACTATGTCCGTTTGTCTTCTTCATGGGCTCGTTCTTCTTCCTTGCGGGATCTCAAGCAAGATGACCATACCCTCGAAATCACTTCTATCTTTGCTTGCTAGTTTCTCGCTCTATTGCTATGCCGCGCTACCTACCACTTGCTATATCATGCCTCCCATATTGCCATGTCAAGCCTCTAACCCACCTTCCTAGCAAACCGTTGTTTGGCTATGTTACCGCTTTTGCTCAGCCCCTCTTATAGCGTTGCTAGTTGTAGGCAAAGATGAAGTTTGTTCCATGTTGGAACATGGATATGTTGGGATATCACAATATCTATTATTTTATTTTAATGCTTCTATATACTTGGTACAAGGTGGAAGGCTCGGCCTTATGCCTGGTGTTTTGTTCCACTCTTGCCACCCTAGTTTCCGTCATACCGGTATTATGTTCCTTGATTTTGTGTTCCTTACACGGTTGGGTGTTATGGGGACCCCTTGATAGTTCGCTTTGAATAAAACTCCTCCAGCAAGGCCCAACCTTGGTTTTACCATTTGCCTGACCACCACCTATACTTTTCCTTTGGGAGTCACGCTCCCGAGGGTCATCTTTATTTTAACCGCCCCCCCTTGGGGCCAGTTCTTGTCTAAGTGTTGGTCCGAACCGGGCAGCCTGCGGGGCCACCTCGGGGAAACTCAAGGGATGGTTTTACTTGTAGCTTGACCTATCCAGTGTTGCCAGAGATATGTGCAGCTCCTATCGGGATTGTCGGCACATCGGGCGGCTTTGCTGGTCTTGTTTTACCATTGTCGAAATGTCTTGTAACCGGGATTCTGAGTCTGATCGGGTCTTCCCGGGAGAAGGAATATCCTTCGTTAAACCGTGAGAGCTTGTGATGGGCTAAGTTGGGACACCCCTGCTGGGTTTTGAACTTTCGAAAGACATGCCCGCGGTTATGTGGCAGATGGGAATTTGTTAATGTCCGGTTGTAGAGAACTTAACACTTGACTTAATTAAAATGCATCAACCACGTGTGTAGACGTGATGGTCTCTTTTCGGCGGAGTCCGGGAAGTGAACACAGTCTTGTGTTATGCTTGGACGTAAGTAGTTTCAAGATCACTTCTAGTTCATGGCCGTTGCATTTCTTCTCTTCTCGCTCTCTTTTGCGTAAGTTAGCCACCATAGATGCTAGTGCTTGCTGCAGCTCCACCTCACCACCCTTTCCTACCCTTAAGCTTAAATAGTCTTGATCTCGCGGGTGTGAGATTGCTGAGTCCTCGTGGCTCACAGAAACTTCCAAACAGTTGTAGGTGCCAATGATACCAGTGCAGATGATGCAACTGAGCTCAAGTGGGAGCTCGATGAAGTCCTTGATCGTTGTTGTGTTTTGTTTCCTGTTGACCAGTAGTGGAGCCCAGTTGGGACGATCGGGGATCTAGCATTTGGGGTTGCCTTCTTTTATTTTGGTTCCGTAGCCGGACCTTGATTGTATTCTGGATGATGTATGTTTAACTTGTATTTGTGTGAAGTGGCGATTGTAAGCCAACTCTTTATCCCTTTCTTATTCAATACATGGGATTGTGTGAAGATTACCCCTCTTGCGTCAAACCTACCATGCACCTATGTCTCTAAGTCGTGCCCGACACATGGGAGATATAGCTGCATCATGGGTGTTACAAGTTGGTATCAGAGCCATCCCCGACTTAGGAGCCCCCTGCTTGACCGAATCGCTGACGTTGTTGAGTCTAGAACAAAATGTTTTGAGTCTTAGGATTATATATACCGGAGAGTCTGATTCTTTTTACTCCTCGGTCCCTTCGTCACTATGGTGAGGCCTCCTGACGTAGAGTTTTGACTCTTCTCTCCTCAAATTTCACGAAAAAAATTTAGGATCACGCGGGTATCTTGGAATCATTCCGATGGTTTTGTGATGAGAACATTGTTCAAGGTGCCTCCTGGCATTTAGGGGTTGTGGCAGTATCCCGGGGAGTTGTGCTCCGAGGTGTTGTCGTCACAATTTTATCGTTGCAGTTCTGGAATACCCGAGTTTTGTCGACATCGAAAATCTCTTATGCAGTTGTTGGTGAGATAACCTCGACGCCACCCAGTACTGGGGCGGGAGTTCAGGAGTATTGCCACAACTCATATAACATATGTTTTTTTGAAGGTTGAGGTACATGATTTCTGAAGGTTTCTTGGTTATGTGTAGAAGGATGGATACAGCTGGATGTAGGAATTGTTAGTTTGGGTGAGATATTATGCTTCCCCTGTATCCCCAACACCTGATTTCATAACCAGAAAGTTTTAGGAGTTTATAAGTGGGAATTCAAGTATCACGTAGGAATTATTTCCAACAGACACATGATACGATATGGGATCTATCATATGTTTGTTTCCGGCTTATTTTGCAGGCCAATCCTTTGTTTTGTTTTCAGTTGTGGTATTCTAGTTGCTTCAATGTCAACTATTGATTCCATACCTTCCCTAAGCGTTGTTCTCATATTTCTATGGGAGTACTAATCCTTTTTATTCATGTCTAATGGTCGTGCCATTTTTTTTCTCCAACTGGTGTGATTCTCTTCAAGATGATCCTATCATTTTCCCCATCCGCAAGATCAACTCAAAGTCTTCTCAACGTTATTTGTCTCATCCGCCCCAAGTTGCCTTTGTTTTCCCACCCTCCCACCCTTTTTCCTTCAAGGAATCAGATGTCTTAATCAAGTATCCTTCTTACGGATGTGAAGTCTCTCCATTCTTTTCCGTCAATGTTCTTACCCGGTGTTTCTCATGAAGATGCTCTACTAGTCCATCATTCTTCTTTATTTTCTTTTCCGGTGGATTCAATTCAAGCTTTTGTATTGAGCATAGTCCTTTCATTTGTCCAATGCTATCTCATGCCGGTGCACCTCATAATCATTCCCTGCTTGCTATTCAATTGTTCGAGAGTGCTGAAGATATCTCAGGAGATTCGCGTTTCCATTGCTAATTTGCTTAAGCTATCTCCAGGTTGTTATCTTATTCAAGCCATTCAATTCAACCAGCGCAATCTATCTTTCAAATTGTTCAATGGTGTATCTTTTGAGTGGGCCCTAACCCACAGGTCTTTTCCCAGGATCTTACCCGACTCTTCTAATTTTTCCGGAGTTATTTTCAAATTCATTTCGAAGTTTTGATGTAAGAATGAATTATCATCAGTCATAAGTCTAGTCTCCAAGATCTTTCAAATTCTTTTCATCGTTAGCTCAAGATCTTTGCTTTTGATTCTCCCGGAGTGTCTAAACAATTCACGGTGGTGTTTCTAGTCGTCATTGTCAGATTTTGAAGACCGAAGAAGAGTTCCTCTTAAATTCTTACCCGTTCTTCCAAAGATTCATGGTTATAGCTTGATGCCATCCTCTCATAATTCTTTTCAATTGTGAGAATTATTTTCACCCATCCGGAGCAATTCAGGAGTCGTTTCAGTTTTGATTCATCCAAAGGCCATCACTTCGGAAGAATTATTCATTCCAGCTTTCAAATCTTATCGGTGCATCATTCAAATATTATCTAATCAGCTCATGATCTATTCGTTCTCATGTATCTAAATTCTCTCAAGTATCTTATTTCATTTTCCAATCTTCCCGGTGAATTGTTCCTTTGCTACTTTCTTTTTCAATTCTTACGGTGGTTCGTTCAAGAGTTATATTCATTCGTTATCATATCAATTCATTCGTTCTTTCCAAGCCTACTGGTGGATCGTTGAAGATCTTCCTCAAGTTGGCGCTATATCTATCTTAATCCTTTCTACGAGAATAAGTAATATGCAAAATCCGTTGCTTATCATCAATTTAATTGATGAAGGATAAGCATAATGTAATTCTTATTCTTGTTTCATCCAAGTGTTAAATCCCTTCTTCCGGAGTTTGTTCATGAAGAGTAAATTCTCGGTTCAAGTGCTTCATACTTTCTCGGAGTTCCAAGATCTCTCAATTATATCGTCGCAAAGCTCCATCCAATCATTGCAAGGCTTCACCTTGTGTTTTCAACTTCTCTTTTCTTTTGTTTGATCATTCTTTTGTTACCGGTGTTCTCACGAAGGCTAAACATGGTCGTTCTTCAAAGATTTAATTCATTCTCGAAGTGTTCTTTAAGATTTTCCTTGGAGGAGCTCAAGTATTCTTCATCTTGGATTACAAAGTTCAATCCTTTCTCCCTTATTTCGAGGTGGTGTTATGTCACTCTTGACAATTTCCCTTCGTGTTTCATGAGTCACGAGTTGTCAAGTATGAGGTATTTTAAATCCATTAATCCCTTCGTTGGAGTTATCTTGTGTCATATTTCACCTTAAGCTTTCCCTAAGGATTGTTGCTATTTATGGTGATTATAAATGAACCAAGTTCTTCATTTATCCTCCGGTGAAATAAGTTTCTAGCCTCCTTGTTGAAATCAATCCAATCTTTTGTTTCTGTAGTGGCAGAATTTCAACTCATTGTTTTGAGATGTTCTCCATAAGTCCACTACAAGCGTGTTCTTTTCGTTGGTGGTTTTCCAACAACACCATTATAACCTTCTTGGAAGGGTGCTTTACAAGCTCAATTGTGGAAGAAGTTGTCCTTTTCTTCACCATTCTGTCATTCCAATGATCTATCATCTATTATTTCTTCCGGAGGCATTGTGATGTTACTCTATTCACCCATCATCTCGAATTGTGAGGATTGTGTTCTCTTTGTGCTTATCCATTCAACTGGAGTGTCATGCCCTCTTTCAAGTTCTCTCAGCTTATCAAGTTTTGCCTCCCTTCTCAACCGGAGTGCTGTCTGAAATCTTTCTTACCCCTTGTGCCATTCTTTCAATAATTTCGGAGGCAGTGTATTGTTGATTTCATCAAGTATCCTCTCGTCTTCTCAAGTTATTGTTAAATTCCTTCCATTTACAGTCGGAGTGCTGCCCAAATTATATCATTATTATTCCTTCTCTATCTTGTTTCCAACCGGAGTGTTGTCGTAATTGATCTTTATCGTTCCTTGTACATCTCATTCCAACCGGAGTGCTCGCTTGTACTTCTTGTCCATGGCAACCCTTTTCTTACGTCTTTTAACCTACAAGGTTCTAGTAATGTTCCTTGTTCCTCTTTTCTAGTGGACTGTTTTCAACTTTGTTCATCTTCGTCGTATTCTTTCGTTCAATTGGTTCAACCTCTCAAGGTTCGTGGTTTCACTCGTTTGTGAAAGAAGCAACTTAATTTTACCTCTTCTCTTCCTCTTTCGTTTCCCTCCGGTGCCATCCTAGATCTCGGGACGAGATCATCTCGTAGTGGTGGAGTGTTATGACGCCCCGAGACCGATGTGCCAGGTGTCTTCCAGTTATTCGCCGACGTTGCCAGGTCATTTCCTTGCGTGTTGAATTTCATCATGTCATCATGTGCATTGCATCATCATGTTTTCAAAACATGCATCCGTCCTGGTCCCCTCGTTCTCCCTGTTGTCTGTTCTGAGCCAAGACACACTTGCACGCGCCCGTGGCATGTCCGAAATATTATTTTATAAGTGGCCGGAAAATGTTCTCGGAATGGGTTGAAAGTTGGCATTCTGTGTTGTTATGTTGTCAGTAGACCTCTTGTCAAATTTCATCGCATTCAGAGTTCGTTTGATAGCCCAACCGTTAAACTATAGCGGCAATAGTAGCCGGTCTATCGTCGGACGTTTTCGGTCTCCGGAAACATTTGCCGGGCTGCTCTCCTTCTCTTCTCTCTTCACAGCCCACTTCCACTCTAAACCAGCTCACCAAACCCCTCCTCGCGTTTCGAACCGTCCGATTGAGATCAATTGGTCCGAAAGCAGACTAGTTCCCCTAACCCTAGACCCCCTACCCTATTTAAGCACCCCTCCCTTCCAAATTTGGGCATTCCTAGTCTAAACTCTAACCCGCTAGCCCTCGTTCCTCGGATCTAGTGCCGCCACCACGAAATCCGTGTCCAACCGCTGCTCCGCTGCCACTTGTTGCCGCTAGACTGGTCGAGCCGCCACCTGCGCGCCGCTTCAGCCAACCGGAGCTCTCCACCTGTCCCCGCCATGTCACCCCACTCCTCCCTGCTGCCGCAGGCCCGCCCGGGCCTCGATCTGGGGCCGAGGCGCCCAAACCGTGTCGCCGCCTCATCCTGGATCGGGAGGAGCCCCGATTCCGCTGCTCGTCCCGCTACCTCCTCCCGTTGGCGACCCCAACCCCACCGCTGGACTCCGTCGGCGCCTCCTTGGTCGTCTCTGGTCGCCGCCCGCCCAGGAGATTAGTCTGGGCCGCCCTTCTCCCTCTCCTTCTCTCTATCTCTCTCTCTGACCTCCCCTTCCTCCATTGCCCCGCAGGAATTTCCACCGCCAGTGGAGCTCGCCCTGGCCGCGTTCTTCGCACAATCCGGTAGGGATCTGCCGGATCTGGAGTACCTTGGCCATTCCTGGCCTTCCCCGCCTTGCCCCATCGTTGTCCCCGTAGGATCTCCTTCGCCGGTGTTGCGTCCCGTCGTGAGCCGCCACCGGCCTCGCCCGGCCTCCTCCTCGGGGGAGACGACCGAGTCGCTGCCTCGCTGGGCCGGCCTCGCGCCTAGGCCCGACGGTGCCCTGGTCCAGCAGCCCAGCTCCTCCCGAGCCGGCCCATCTCCATGTCGCCCTACTGCCTGGGTTGCTCCAGCCGCAGCGCCCTAGGGCCCAAGTTGTAACACCCTCGATGCGACTATAGCTCCCATGTGTCGAGGCACGACTTAGAGGCATAATCGCATTGAAGGCATAAGTCGCGAGTTAGGCAATCTTCACAACATCCCATGTAATATAAATAATAAAGGGGAGATAACATAGTTGGCTTACACTTGCCACGTCAATCAAGAACATAAATAACATTACATCACCCAAACACTCATGGCCCGACTACGGCGCCAAAATAAGGAGAACCCAACATGCGACATGGTCCCGATCACCCCCAACTGGGCACCACTACTGATCATCAGGAAAGGAAACATAGTAACGTTGAGAGTCTTCGTCAAACTCCCACTTGAGCTCAAACGCGTCTCCAGGAGCGAAATCATCAGGCCCTGCATCTGGTGTAAAAGTAATCCGTGAGCCACAGGGACTCAGCAATCTCGCACCCTCACGATCAAGACTATTTAAGCTTATAGGAAAGGCAAGGTAAATATATGTGGAACTGCAGCAAGCGACTAGCAAATATGGTGGCTAACTTATTCGCAAAAGAGAGCGAGAAGAGGAGGCAAAGCGCGAGCGAGAAACTAGAGAGCAAACTACGCAAACATTACTCCAACATCGTGTCTGCTTCCCGGACTCCGCCGAGAAGAGTCCATCACGGTAACACACTCAATTGATTCATTTTAATTAAGTTAAGGTTTAAGTTATCTACTACCGGATATTAACAAATTCCCATCTGCCCATAACCGCGTGCACGGCTTTCGAAAGTTCAAATCTCTGCAGGGGAGTCCCAACTTAGCCCAGGACAAGCTCTCACGGTCAACGAAAGAATAGACCTCCTCCCAAGACGTTCCGATCAGACTCGGTATCTCGGTTACTCAAGACACTTCGACAGGTTAAAACAAGACCAGCAACACCTCCCGAGTGTGCCGACAAATCCCGATAGGAGCTGCACATATCTCTTTCTCATGGCACACTAAGATAGGTCAAGCTACGAGTAAAACCAACCCTCGAGTTTCCCCGAGGTGGCCCCGCAGGCTGCCTGGTTCGGACCAACACTCAGAGGAGCACTGGCCCGGGGGGGTTTAAATAAGATGACCCTCGGGCTCCAGAAACCCAAGGGAAAAAGAGGCTAGGTGGAAAATGGTAAAACCAAGGTTGGTCATTGCTGGAAAAGCTTTAATCAAGGCGAACTATCAAGGGGTTCCCATTATAACCCAACCGCGTAAGGAACGCAAAATCCGGGAACATAACACCGATATGACGGAAACTAGGGCGGCAAGAGTGGAACAAAACACTAGGCGAGAGGTTAGAGGTTTGACATGGCAATTTGGGAGGCTTGAAAGCAAGTGGTAGGCATCGTAGCATTGGCATAGCAAAAGAGCGAGCAATCTAGCATAGCAAAGATAGTAGTGATTTCGAGGGTATGATCATCTTGCCTGCACAGTTGTCAGAGTTGACTGGATCCTCGAAAGCAAACTCAACGGGCTACTCGTTAGCGAACTCGTCTCCCGGCTCTACCCAAACAAGACAAACAAGCAACAAGGACACAATCAACCACGTGCAAGGATCAAACAATATGATGCAATGATGATATGCTATGCGGGATGCAAAATGCAAGATATGACAAGAAATGCAAGAACCTGGCCTCAACTTGGGAATCCAAGTGTTCCACTGGAAAGATGAGATGAAATCGCTTGAAAACAATATAAAGAATGCCGGAATCGGAGTTACGGTTTGGAAATGGCAAGCGATTTAAATATGACACCGGTCTGCGATTACAGCAAGTGGCCATCTAAATGCAATGAGATGAACATGCTACAGAACCCAAACATGACAACAAAATACATGGAAGGGATGAATACAAGATGCTTAACAAAAGTCTAGCACTGAGCTACGGCCAATTCATCCATTAACAGGTTCAAGCAAACATGGCAACATTGCATATGGTAAAGAGATCTCAGACTTAGTGAAATTATCACTTGTCTGGAATTTCAGATCAGGTAGCACTCTTCGGAGCAACAAAACTACATGCTACAAGACCTGAACATGACAAAGTAAAACATGGCATGGAGCTACTCAAAGATCTTAACAAAAGTCCCTTAGTGACGTTGAGCCAAAAGGGATCAGAAAATACAATTGCAAGCATGTGAACATAGCAAAAACATAATCAGTTTTCAGACTTAGTGAAAACTGGCACATGCTGAAACATAACTCAAGTAGGCATGTTTACGAGCTCGATGCACTCACCACGGAGCAAGTCATGACAATCTAAGCATACATCCAACAAGAATACACAAAATGGAAGCTATACATGGCAATAACAATAGCATAGCATGCACGGATCAACTACAACATCATCGGCAAAATTGCAAACAAGTTGACAATCTGCCCAGATTCACAAAGTAACAAAAGTAGAGCTCGATTGACTCAAGCTAGGGTGCTCCATAATTGCAAACAAATATATGGATGGATAGAGCACTACAATATTAACAAAATATCCTTACTGATCATCCTCAAAAGAGGCACGGATCACTAGGAAACAACATGAACATATGGCCATATGAGATAACAGATCAAGGACTTAGTGGCAATGCTAAGTCCCTAAAAACAGAATTACCAAGTGCACCACTTTGCAAGCTTGTGCTAGTCACCACGCACATCACAAAAATACATGGGTTGCACCTCTGGAGAGATGACAAAACCCTTAACAAAACATATGTAGAACATCAGGGCATAACATGCACACATTAATCATGGCAAAAATGACAAAAACCTAAATGGAGTAGAAGATCTGACAATTATCTCAAGTAGCCCTCTTCTAACAGCATTTCGGGCATCAAGATGAACTCAAATGAAAATGATGTTCTCTCTGAGATGAACATTTTGATATGCTATATGCATGAATCGGAGCTACGGATGCAAAGTTACGAGGCTATAAACATGAGCACTTGGATCTGGAATTTCGGGACTTAGAAGAAAAAACACCTCGTGGATCTAGGGTTTACTATTCATGGCACGCGAACCGAGGCGGAATCCGGCGAGGTGCCGGCTGCTCCGGCGAGGGGAGTCGAGGGGGAGGTGAGGGAGAGGCGAGGCCGGCCGGGGGGAGGAAGAGGCCGGGGCGGCGACGCGCACGCCGGCCGGGAGGCGGCGGACGACGGGCGATGGTGCGGCGGCGGCGACCGGGCTCAACACGCGGCGGCGGGAGCGGCCATGTGGGCCGGGAGGGCCACGTGCGGGCCTGCGGGCCGGTGCATTGGGATTCGGCGGCGGCGAACGGCGGAGTGCCACGTGGCGGCGGGGAGGCGGATCGGACAATGTCCGTCGGTGGGGGAAACGTCTGGCGGCGCGAGGGGAGGATCTAGGGTTTTTGACGAGGGGGGTCCGGAATTTCGGGAGGGGATGCCTTTTTATAGGTAGAAGGAGGTAGGAGAGTCCAAATGAGGTGCGGTTTTCGGCCACGCGATCGTGATCGAACGCTTTAGATGATGGAGAAGGTTTAGGTGGGTTTTGGGCCAAATTGGAGGGGTGTTGGGCTGCAACACACACAAGGCCTTTTCGGTCCCTCGGTTAACCGTTGGAGTATCAAACGAAGTCCAAATGATACGAAACTTGACAGGCGGTCTACGGGTAGTAAACCAAGGCCGCTTGGCAAGTCTGGGTCCAATCCGGAAACTTTTAAACCCCACACACGAAAGAAATGTAGAAATGACCACGGAGGAGAACGAAGCGCCGGAATGCAAAACGAACAACGGGGAAAATGCTCGAATGCATGAGACGAACACGTATGCAAATGCAATGCACATGATGACATGATATGAGATGCATGGCAACGACAACAACACACGGAGACAAAAACCCGAACCCGAGAAAATAAAATAACTTAACGCCGAAACGGCAAGAGTTGGAGTACAAATTGGGAAAGTTACATCCGGGGTGTTACACAAGCGCTCCCCTTGACCGGCCTGCTTCCCCTCCAACTTGGGCCGAGGCCCATGGTGAGCTCCCTAGCGCCCACAAGTGTCGGCATGTTTAGTGTTTTTCCGGATCTACGTTATTCCTAATTATTCCAGAGGACGCCGTTTTGCAAAAAAAACCTTTTACTTCATGCATATAATTACTCACAAACCGTACTTCGATTTAAAATATTTCATATATGTAACATGACTAGAATTTTGTGTAGATTAATAATATGCCACTTTCATGCATGTTAAAAATGCTTAAACTTGTTGTTTTCTTTGTTTTGCTATAATGCCATGTTAAAATGTTTTAATTCATAACTAAATAACCGTAGCTCCAAACTTAACAAACTTTTTATGTAAATGGGGTGGAAAATGCCTAGTTTAACACGGTTGCTTTACTTTGCATGTTTAATAACTCCAAAATTGTGTATAGGACAGAACAGTACCAACTTTGAAATATGCATATGGGGATTTATCGGAATTGTTGTTCATTGTTCCGGCCTCATTTAAACTTGCCTAGATAGGTAGTTTTCTTATGCTTCACCATCTTGCCATGTTTAATAACATTTAATATTGTCGGATACATAAACAAGAGCGAACTAAATAATCGTTGTTGTGTTTCATCAATATGCAACTCGTTGCATTTTGAGCTACACTTAATTTGTAGTATTGTTTGGCACGATGACCAGGTTTTGTCCTTGTTTGGCACGATGACCAGGTTTGCTAACCAACCCGGGTGTTTGATCTCTCTAATGAACCCGTCTTGAAGTAGTTTGGCTAGCTCCTTCCCCATAGCTTGTCGCTTGGGTTCAGAAAATCGCCGCAGTGTTTGCTTGACTGGCTTGAACCCCTTTATTATGTTGAGGCTGTGTTCAGCCAGCCTGCATGGGATTCCTGGCATATCCAAAGGATGCCAAGCAAAGATGTCACAAATCTTTGCACAGGAAAGCTCTTAGAGCAGCATCGACCGTCGGATCCAGCTGTGCTCCAATATTAGGATCCGTCGGGTGGACTTCGAATTTGACTATTTCATCTGCTGGCTTGAAAGAAGTGGACTTACGCCTTTTATCAAGGAGTACATCATCTCTATCTACTGTGGAATGCAGAGCGGTGAGCTCCTCGGCAGCAAGGGCCTCGGATAATGCCTCGAGGGCCAAGGATGCAGTTTTGTTTTTGGCGCGGAATGCTATGTCTGGATCACTAGTGATAGTGATAACTCCGTTGGGCCCGGGCATTTTGAGCTTCATGTTCCTGTAATGGGGTATAGTTTGAAAGTGTGTGAATGCGTCTCATCCCAACAAGGCGTGATATCTACTGTTGAAAGGTGCCACGTGGAAGATTAACTCTTCGGACATGTATTTGTCCAGTGTGCCGAATACAACATCAAGTTTAATTTTCCCCGAGCATCGCGCTTCGTGATTGGGGATAATGTCTCGAAAGGTTGTACTGCTTTGCTCGATGCGGCTCTTGTCTATTTGAAATTTTATCGAGCGTGTCTTTGTAGATGAGGTTCAGTCTGCTGCCAGCGTCCATGAGCACTTTAGTAAGCCGAAAGCCATCGATGATTGGGATTAAGACCAAAGCGGCTGGTGCGCGGACTGATCGAGCCCTTGGTTCGTCATTGGTGGTGAAACTTATCGCCGTATCATTCCAAGGATTTACTGTGGCTATTTGGTTGATTTCGTCGAGGTCACGGAGTGCCCTTTTACGCCAATTATTTGAAGAGAAGCTCTCAAAGACCGTAAAGATGTTGAGATCGTTGTCCACCGCAGAGTATTTCTTTGAGGTTGTATTGGTGAGGATAGCTTCACCGCTCTTAGCGACCTGCCGGAGTACCCAACAAGCCCGAAGGTTGTGTGTTGGTTCGGAATTCGGCGTCGTGTGTATCTGACAGGGCTTGTCGAGCCATTCATCAAGGACAGTTCGGTGTCCCGTTAAGGGCTTGATTTTCTTGTCCATGGGATGATGATCGGGTGCCCCGCGAGGGTGCATCCTTTTTGCCCGTCCGATGGGTCGCTTAAAGGCGGGTGGTTCCCACTGGGTTGTCTGGGCTTTACAGGCGCTTTCCATTGTGCAATATTTCTGTACTATGTGCGCTAATTCTGTAAAGTGCAGTATGCGACGTTGGTTGAGGTCATTGAGGATCCCCTCGTCTGTATAGTTGTGGCAGAATACTGAAACTGCTCATCATCGCAGCAATCTATGATCTTGTTTTTAACAAGGAGGAATCTGGCCCAAAAGTGATGGATTGTTTCCCGAGGCTGATGTCGTACGTACATTAGGTCGCATATGTCCGGAGGACCAGAATTGCTTGGGGAGTATTTCTTGTGGTGGGTGGGCGGGCTAAAATCCGAACCCTGACCCACTGCGGAATCCGAAGATTGAAGAATTTCCGAGGTTACTAGCCCGTGATCTGGAGTGTCCTGGGGGTTCTCCGGCTCAATGCCTGGTTCTATGTTTGGAGGACAGGAGGTCCCTTCCCGAAGATGGGTATCCGGCTCGCAAGGCTCGGAAATCCGAACATAGCTTGTTCTCAGCATAGGGGGAGAGGCATCCTCGGCTTGTTCCTCTATGTCGGTGTAAAAAAGTAGGGGATCTCCGTTTCACCCCTTTACTTGTGCACGGGCAGTCAGAGCCACGCGCCGTGGCTACACTTAGCAGGGCAGAGGAGGGAAGCCAGAGAAAAGCCGAAGCACAAGACAACCAAGACGATGCTACCTCTTGAGCTTGCGTTGGTTTTCCCTGAAGAGGAAAGGATGATGCAGCAGAGTAGCATAAGTATTTCCCTCAGTTTTTGAGAACCAAGGTATCAACTAGTAGGAGGCCACGCGCAAATCCCTCGTACCTACACAACACAAAGAGCTCAACGCAACCAACGCGATTAGGGGTTGTCAATCCCTTCACGGTCACTTACGGAAGTGAGATCCGATAGATAATATTTTTGGTATTTTTGATATAAAGATGCAAAGTGAAAAGTAAAAGGTAAAGTAAAAAAGAAAGCAAGATTAAAGTGATGGAGATTGATATGATGAGAATAGACCGGGGGGCCATAGGTTTCACCAGTGGCTTCTCTCAAGAGCATAAGTTTCCTATGGTGGGTGAACAAATTACTGTTGAGAAATTGACAGAATTGAGCATAGTTATGAGAATATCTAGGCATGATCATGTATATAGGCATCACGTCCGTGACAAGTACATCGAAACGATTCTGCATCTACTACTATTACTCCACTCATCGACCGCTATCCAGCATGCATCTAAAGTATTAAGTTAAAAACAGAGCAACGCTTTAAGCTAGATGACATGATGTAGAGAGATAAATTCATGCAATATGAAATAAACCCCATCTTGTTATCCTCGATGGCAACGATACAATACGTGTCTTGCTGCCCCTTCTGTGTAGGAATGTTATAATAAATAGATAGATTTGATTGATTGTTTGATTGATTGTCTGAAAGTGAGTGAATTCGAAACTATTTGAAAGTTAAATGAGAGGGAATAAAAGGACTTTCCCAAACTTTCACTTTTGCATTTTGGTTGATCCTAGA
Source organism: Triticum aestivum (assembly GCF_018294505.1). Taxonomy (NCBI): domain Eukaryota; kingdom Viridiplantae; phylum Streptophyta; class Magnoliopsida; order Poales; family Poaceae; genus Triticum; species Triticum aestivum. The sequence goes on from NC_057797.1 coordinate 313,876,582, forward strand.
AATTCTACGCAACTCAATGACCCACGGAGAGAGTTGGGGATTTCGTTATTTTCATATTTGAGTTCCCTCAAATTTTGAGAATAGGATCATTTGATTTTATTTATTTTATCATCAATTATTTCTATTACAAAAATATGAGCGAGGGAATAAAATGACTTTCCCAAAATAAAGAAATATTGAGGATTTAATAACAAAATCAAATAAGATTTTATTTCGGAGTTTTTCGGTGTTTTATTTGAATTTAGGAAAAATGTGCGTTTTTCAAAATTGCATTTAGGGCCCAAATAAATGTTCACCTTGTGCGGCTTGATTTTAGAAGCCCGTGAAAATTTAATTCCGAATTTTTGGAGTCCGTTTAGTATTTCTTTTTATTTTTCTTCCGAGAGGAATAATTAAAAAAACAAACCGACTTCGGGCCGTACCCGAGCGGGACACCGCCCGGGGGCAGCCTTTAAATAGCACCGCCCCGAGCCGCCCCAGCCCATCAGCCCCGCCTCGATCCGCGTGCGCCGCCGGAGCCGCCACCGCCGCCGCCGATGATTCTCCCGCCCGAGCTTCGTCGTGCCTCGTTTTTCGTGCCGAAACAAAAAGAGAAAAAAAATCGGCGTTCGTCGTTTTTCTTTTTCTCGGATTAAATCCGCGATTTTTCTGATCGTGATTCCTGATCCGATTTTCGTTTTAGTATAACTTTTCGCTCGTTTATCGGAATCAGGCGATTCAAGTGCCTAGAGTTTCGTCTCGAAACCCTCTACCCGTTAAACCAACTTAAACAAGATTTTGCTACTGTAAAATTTGCCCTAGTTCCAGATTACTAGAATGGAGTTGTTTTCTTTCGCCGTTCGTCTTTCGTTGCTTAATTCGATTTGATTTTTCTTTTGCCAACCAGAGTTCTTAAGTTGAACCTTCTGGTTAGATCTCTTATTTGAGTTTTACCTGTGCATTAGATGAGTACTTATTGTATGCTTGTTTGTTTGTCTGCGGTAGAATACCCGGAGTGCGCCGCTTGTTACTTCGAATCTCTAGGTTTCGCGGATCATCAGCAAGGCAAGTTCACACTTTGATCATACCCCTTTCGTACCCAGTTTTTATGCATTAGTTTCAATCCTCAAACATTGCATGATTAGGATCTAATTAAATTGTGGGTTGGGAAGTAGTTGATGAGGTAGGAACCTATTGCCCTGTTACTATCAAACCTTTGGGAGTTACTTTTACGTTATGCTTATATTGCCATGCTATGCTCGTAGACGTGGATTGGGTTTTGAGAGTATCCATGACAGATGTGAGATTGTTATTTAATGGTGCAACTTAAGGTGGCAACTTAAATACATATCTGGGTGGATTGCTAGGGGCACCCTGGGGATATACCAGTGGACTTGCCCGGACACCTGGGGATATACCAGTGTTGTCCTAGGAGATCCCGGGGATATACCGTGTGATCATCCTACGGTCCGCCACCCAGGCTCAAAGGGATCATAAGATTATTCATGCTAGAAACTTCCGTGTGCAGCCACAAGCTATTATGGGATCTAGCATAGTTGATTATGTCGTGTGAACTCTTACAGTGGTAGACTAGCAGATGTAGGGGTTGTAGGTGGTACGGTCTACCCATCGTAAGGTGCAAACGCTTCTGAAAGACTATGTCTCGGTCATCCATTTCTCAAACACCATGTAGTGCGAGAAAACCAACGGAGGAGATCGAGTCTTGTGGGAAAAGTGTGCAAACCTCTGCATAGTGTACAAACTAATCATGATTAGCCGTGTCCCCGGTTATGGACATCTTGAGTATCTAGTTCTTGGATTATCCTGTTGATCTCATCATGTAACTTTAAATTAAGTTTGTTGGGTTTAATGATGTTACTTAATTGGGATTGAGAATGATGTCAACCATTCTCAATGTTTAACAACCACCATGATAGTTAAATAAAATTTATTCCTTCGTTGTAGGGAAAATTTGGCTTTTCGCAAAAACCTTATAACCATAGAGCTTTTCCACTAGCCAAATATGCATGTAGTGATAGCCATTGTTCATTATTCTCTATGGTGTGAATTTGCCAGTACATTCAATGTACTGACCCTCTGTGGCTGCAATGTCTCATGTTGCAGGATTATCTTACGACGAGTAAGTGATACGTTAGGGTTACGATTTCTACACTCAACTTTGCCGTTGGTGTTGATGGGAATCCACAACCTTGTTGCTTCATCTATATGGATTGAGGTAATGGTATTTACGTTACTTTATACGTGTGATTTACCTTTGTTATAAATCCTTCAAGTACTGTGTGTGTCAGCATACCGATCTAGGGATGACACTTACGCACAGGGACTTGATCCATTCGGGTCAGGTCGCTACAAGATGGTATCAGAGCACATGTTGACTGTAGGACGTGACCCTAGAAACTGGCAAGCCCATAGCAAAGATTTTTCTCTACAACTTTCCCTTTCAAAAAGATCTTTTACCTCTCTTCTATTCTGAGCTTATTCAAATATTCCCTTTTAGTGAGACCATACCCCTTTTCCCTTTTGACCACGAAGATTCGACTGATGAGACCATTCCAAGAAGTACAAGATATCGGACAACTAAGACCACTTCGGAATGAAGAGTATTTTCCGTGCATCTGAATAATGGAAACTACAACGGTTGAAGACCGAAGACAAGGAGAATTTGAAGGCTCTGAAAAATCCCTAGATTTGTATGACCTAGGAAGGCTACCCTTATGGAACTTGGCAGACTATGGAAGTTGTCAATACCCGAGATCAAGGTGTATCGGAGAAAGACCGAGCATGGAGAGTTAAAAACCTCAAAGTTTTGTCAACGAAAACCCTAGGGCAGGAGATATCAACTATGGAATGATAGCTCATGGGAATGACAAGAGCAGAAACACGGCTATCCATGATGTTATCGCCCGCTTATGCTATTGTCACCGTGCTGAGTTAAGCATGCATATGCATAGATGGATTTGATGGAAGAAGGCTGATGGAGCACCTATTAGCAAAATGAAGTTTTAACCTTAGCTGATGTAACACCGGGATCTGGAGTAGTACATCAAGAAGTTTAAGATGGAGCTCCAGGAAGCCGTATTAGACAAGGAAGCATTTCTTGAAAAACTCAGGAACCAGAAGCTAAAAGTAGCCAACCTGGAGGAGCTACAACCTCGAGATACCGGAGATTGTCAGGAACCAAAGGACAGTAGGACCATGGCTCATGCCAAGGATGTTGAAACCTAGAAGTTAGGAATGCAGCTCCAGAAATACTAAAGGGCGTCTCAAGAGACCTCGCGTCAACAGAGTTGATCTAGCAAAAGAACTTGAGAAAGACAACCATGATCGGAAGAAGCCATTGGAGGCATGAACAAGGCTTGAAGAGTTTGGAGATGTTGAAGATTTATTGACCTTTAGAAGACCAAACCCCTATTATATACCTACGTTAGACGCGACATTTGTGAGCTGTCAATTGTTTGATGTTTTTCCCGACGGCCACAAATAAAATTTGTCTTTTCAAAACTTTTTGTTTGTATTGTGTGCATCCCTCTCCCTCTCTCTTATCTCACCCCAAACCCTTGGACCCAATAGAGGACGAATGGAGATGAACTCATGTTTCCCTGGACCGATAAGTCAATTGGAGACGGACCAATGGATTCAGGACATGGAGGATCATATGGAGAACAACCCTATAGTCGGAAAGGATATGGCCCAGCATGCTCTTCAATGCTTTGAAAGAGGTGCTGCTACTTGGTGGAGGATGTACCAAACCATCAATGGATGGCAAGGAGTAACCACTTGCAAAGAATTTAAGTTGACTTTGCCAAAGTCTCGGCTTGTGTCCTAGAAGTTGAAGCCTTATGGAAAGGATATGAAGAAACCTTGTGCATGCAAGATTTGTGGAGAAATCGGACACACCCATAAAGAACACAAGGATGAGTGCCCTAAATGTGAAGGAAGTCACCCAGTTGAAGAATGCCCAACTAGGCAGATTACTTGTTTCTTGTGTGAAGGGACTACCCACTATCCTGCCCAGTGTCACATTTACCCCATGGTACAATGAACCATCCAGCAGGAGAAAGAAGTAATGAAAGGAGCCCTCATGGAAATTTTAGAAGAAACTATGATGAAGGAAGAGGTGGAGGACACGCCCAAAGAAGAACCAATTAAACCCTGCACCAAGTCATGTTATTCATGTGGAGAAGAAGGACACATCTCCCAAAATTGTTTGAATGGGGATCTAGTAGAATTCCCAACAGAGGAAGTAGAATATGACCCACAAGAAATAGAAGCTCTGATTGGCACGGAAAGGTCTAGGAAGAGAAGTAGATTGGATTCCAGGAAGAACCTAAGTCATATCACCTGTTACAGGTGCAAGGAGTCAGGGCGCTACCTCAACAGTTGCCCCAAAAGGAAACCTCGATACTTGTCAGAAGTAATATGTTTTAGTTGTAATGGAGCAGGGCACTTTGCCAGAGAATGCCCCAAGGAGAAGGAAAATTGTGCTGGATAGTTGACTTTGCAACAAAAGAAATGGAGTAGTAGAAGTGAGAACCTTCTTCTTTTATATTGAGGTGTTGAGTTGAGACATGTAATGGAAAAGCGAGAGATTGTAATCACTTGAGAATGAATAAAGTTAGTATCGTTGGTGCTCATATGGATTTTATGAGTTGTTACTCTATGAAGAAGAATTTTGGCCATTCTGAGGATATGAGAAATATGGTCTATGGAAGATTTGTGCATTTTAAGGGTGGTAGTACCCTGTAAGAACCGTTGACCCCTGGAAAAGATAAGGATACTCCACTGAGTGGATTTCGGACAAAATGAATACGAGTTTGGTCTCGATATGTGTGATGCCCCAAGAGTATGTGGGATGAAGTTGGAGACCGTCAGTTGTTTGGACCAAATGTGATCAAGGAGTCAGAAGAGAATGTTAAGTTGATTCGAGATAGACCGAAGGTGCTCAGTCCAGGTAGAAGAGTTATGTAGACTCAAAACGCAAGGAGGTAGTCTATGAAATTGGAGATAGAGCATGTCTTCGCGTGTCCCCTATACGAGGAGTTAAACGGATTGGAGTTAAGGGACAGTTAGCCTCGAGATTTGTAGGACCATACCGAGTTTTGGAGCGTATGAGAAAAGTGGCCTACAAGTTGGAGTTACCCGAAGGAGTCAGGAGTTCATGATGTGTTTCACGTTTCCCAGTTGAAGAAGTGTCATGCAGAGATGGCCAATATTCCCCTGTAAGAACGCTTGACCCTGGAAAGGATAAAGATGTTCCACGAAGTGGAATATGGACTTCATAAGTATAAGTTTTTATCTCGGTATGAGGGATATCCCATGGGGATGAAGAGATAAATTACTATTGGATATAAAGGAGGTATGATGTCGGAAATTTGGATCAATGGAAACTCCATGATGAGTCTGAGTAATCATGTCCTAGTTTGGCGCCAATAGAAGGAAGTAAGACAATACAATTGGATGGATTTAAGAATACTAGGAAGTTGGAAGTTGGAATAATGATCAGTTGCCCCGAGGATGAGTTCAAGGTTTACAAGTAATGAGATGGGCCATAACCCACAGGCCTCAGGACCTACCAAGAAGCAAGCACACTCTTGCTGAAGGAAAAACCCTGGAGGAAGATACGACGTTTATCGACAGACGATTTTATAGGAGTAACGCGAAACCTGAGAGTTGTGAAGGAACGATAGATGTTTGTTTGCCTTGCAGAATCAATGGGTTATTCCGAATGCAGTTCGTGGACAAGAGAAATTCTGCAATGCTTGTGAGGATGACCGAGTGTTAGAATGCGAGATTCGCTAAATCGTATACAAAGTAATGATTTGGGTGCAGGATGGATTGATCACCATACCGACTTACCCTTATTATTCACCTTGCTATATGGGATGGTAAATCTGAGTGACTTACCTATATTAAAGAGACGACGATCAAAAACCTGTTTAAACTTAGAATGGTATAAGTATTTTTTCCCTTGTACGCGGCAGCTTTTGCCAACCGTAGGTTATACGGTGAGTATCAACCTAGACCCATTTCCTGCAGGAGAGACCATAAATTGTTGACCACCATGAGATAACGATTAGTTGTTTTAGTACTGGCGCCAGACCCGTCAGCTAAGAAGACCCAATATCGGAATAACCTTACCAAGAGGAAAGGACAGAAGAATTGAGGAAAAGGTTATGCCACTACCGGAAGAGCCAGAGAAGGAATTTTCCGAGGATTTGAGAAGACCGACACTGTCAAGAATAAGGATGGAGTATATGAGTTTTAATGGAACCGTAACCATGCTTCTAAGGGTGGTAGCACCCCAGACATTGTGTGATGATCGATGGATTTTCAGAAGACCCCGAACCTAACCTATTTCTTTCTAGCCTCTCCGAATCTCGAGGACGAGATTCATTTTTGAGGGTGGTAGGTCTGTAACATCCCAAAATTCTAAATTTTGGAATGTTATAATAAATAGATAGATTTGATTGATTGTTTGATTGATTGTCTGAAAGTGAGTGAATTCGAAACTTTTTGAAAGTTAAATGAGAGGGAATGAAAGGACTTTCCCAAACTTTCATTTTTGCATTTTGGTTGATCCTAGAAATTCTACGCAACTCAATGACCCACGGAGAGAGTTGGGGATTTCGTTATTTTCATATTTGAGTTCCCTCAAATTTTGAGAATAGGATCATTTGATTTTATTTATTTTATCACCAATTATTTCTATTACAAAAATATGAGAGAGGGAATAAAATGACTTTCCCAAAATAAAGAAATATTGAGGATTTAATAATAAAATAAAACAAGATTTTATTTCGGAGTTTTTCAGTGTTTTATTTGAATTTAGAAAAAATGTGCGTTTTTGAAAATTTCATTTAGAGCCCGAATAAATGTTCACCTTGTGCGGCTTGATTTTAGAAGCCCGCAAAAATTTAGTTTTGAATTTTTGGAGTCCGTTTAGTATTTATTTTTATTTTTCTTCTGAGCAGAATAATTAAAAAAATGAACTGACTTCGGGCCGTACCCGAGCGGGACACCGCCCGGGGGCAGCCTTTAAATAGCGCCACCCCGAGCCGCCCCAGCCCATCAGCCCCGCCTCGATCCGCGCGCGCCGCCGGAGCCGTGGCCGCCGCCGCCGATGATTCCGCCGCCCGAGGTTCGTCGCGCCTCGTTTTCTATGCCGAAAAAAAGAGAAAAAAAATCGGCGTTCGTCATTTTTCTTTTTCTCGGATTAAATCCGCGATTTTTCTGATCGCGATTCCTGATCCGATTTTCGTTTTAGTATAACTTTTCGCTCGTTTATCAGAATCAGGCGATTCAAGCGTCTAGAGTTTCATCTCGAAACCCTCTACCCGTTAAACCAACTTAAACAAGATTTTGCTACTGTAAAATTTTCCCTAGATCCAGATTACTAGAATGGAGTTGTTTTCTTTCGCCGTTCGTCTTTCGTTGCTTCGCTCGATTTGATTTTTCTTTTGCCAACCGGGGTTCTTAAGTTGAACCTTCTGGTTAGATCTCTTATTTGATTTTTACCTGTGCATTAGATGAGTACTTATTGTATGCTTGTTTGTTTGTCTGCGGTAGAATACCCGGAGTGCGCCTCTTGTTACTTCGAATCTCTAGGTTTCGCGGATCATCAGCAAGGCAAGTTCACACTTTGATCATACCCCTTTTGTACCCAGTTTTTATGCATTAGTTTCAATCCTCAAACATTGCATGATTAGGATCTAATTAAATTGTGGGTTGGGAAGTAGTTGATGAGGTAGGAACCTATTGCCCTGTTACTATCAAACCTTTGGGAGTTACTTTTACGTTATGCTTGTATTGCCATGCTATGCTCGTAGACGTGGATTGGGTTTCGAGAGTATCCATGACAGATGTGAGATTGTTATTTAATGGTTTAACTTAAGGTGGCAACTTAAATACATATCTGGGTGGATTGCTAGGGGCACCCTGGGGATATACCAGTGGACTTGCCCGGACACCTAGGGATATACCAATGTTGTCCTAGGAGATCCCGGGGATATACCGTGTGATCATCCTACGGTCCACCACCCAGGCTCAAAGGGATCATAAGATTATTCATGCTAGAAACTTCCATGTGCAGCCACAAGCTATTATGGGCTTTAGCATAGTTGATTAAGTCGTGTGAACTCTTACAGTGGTAGACTAGCAGATGTAGGGATTGTAGGTGGTACGGTCTACCCATCGTAAGGTGCAAACGCTTCTGAAAGACTATGTCTCAGTCATCCGTTTCTCAAACACCATGTAGTGCGAGAAAACCAATGGAGGAGATCGAGTCTTGTGGGAAAAGTGTGCAAACCTCTGCAGAGTGTACAAACTAATCATGATTAGCCGTGTCCCCGGTTATGGACATCTTGAGTATCTAGTTCTTGGATATCCTGTTGATCTCATCATGTTACTTTAAATTAAGTTTGTTGGGTTTATTGGTGTTACTTAATTGGGATTGAGAATGCTGTCAACCATTCTCAATGTTTAACAACCACCATGATAGTTAAATAAAATTTATTCCTTTGTAGTAGGGAAAATTTGGCTTTTCGCAAAAACCTTATAACCATAGAGCTTTTCCATCAACCAAATATGCATGTAGTGATATCCATTGTTCATTATTCTCTATGGTGTGAATTTGCCAGTACATTCAATGTACTGACCCTCTGTGGCTGCAACGTCTCATGTTGCAGGATTATCTTACGACGAGTAAGTGATACGTTAGGGTTACAATTTCTACACTCAACTTTGCCGTTGGTGTTGATGGGAATCCACAACCTTGTTGCTTCCGCTATATGGATTGAGGTAATGGTGTTGGGGAACGTAGCATAATTTTAAAATTTTCTACGCATCACCAAGATCAATCTATGGAGTCATCTAGCAACGAGAGAGAGGAGTGCATCTACATATCCTTATAGATCACGAGCGGAAGCGTTCAAGAGAACGGGGTTGATGGAGTCGTACTCGTCGTGATCCAAATCACCGATGACCGAGCGCCGAATGGACGGCACCTCCGCGTTCAACACACGTATGGTTGGGGAAGACGTCTCCTACTTGATCCAGCAAGGGGGAAGGAGAGGTTGATGGAGATCCAGCAGCACGACGGCGTGGTGGTGGAAGCTGCGGGGATCTCGTCAGGGCTTCGCCAAGCTCAGCGAGAAGGAGAGGTGTTACGAGGGGAGAGGGAGGCGCCAGGGGCTAGGGTGCGGCTCCCATGCACCTCCCCACTATATATAGGGGTGGAGGGGGCTGGTTTCTTGCCCTCCAAGTCCATTGGGGCGTTGGCAAAGGTGGGGGAAAGAAATCCCATCATTTCCCTTCCCCACCGATTGTTATCCCCCCTTTTTAGGGATCTTTATCTTATCCCTTCGGGATATGATCTTATTCCTTCTAAGGGGGGATCTTGGTGCGCCTTGACCAGGGGGTGGGGCCTTGACCCCACTACCCACGTTCATGTGGGTCCCCCCATGCAGGTGGGCCCCACTCCGGAACCTTCTAGAACCTTCCCGGTACAATACCGAAAAATCCCGAACATTTTCCGGTGGCCAAAATAGGACTTCCCATATATAAATCTTTACCTCCGGACCATTCTGGAACTCCTCGTGACGTCCGGGATCTCATCCGGGACTCTGAACAACTTTCGGGTTACCGCATACTAATATCTCTACAACCCTAGCGTCACCGAACCTTAAGTGTGTAGACCCTACGGGTTCGGGAGACATGCAGACATGACCGAGACAACTCTCCGGCCAATAAACAATAGCGGGATCTGGATACCCATGTTGGCTCCCACATGTTCCACGATGATCTCATTGGATGAACCACGATGTCGAGGATTCAATCAATCCCGTATTCAATTCCCTTTGTCCAGCGGTATTGTACTTGCCCGAGATTCGATCGTCGGTATCCCGATACCTTGTTCAATCTCGTTACCGGCAAGTCTCTTTACTCGTTCCATAACACATCATCCCGTGATCAACTCTTTGGTCACATTGTGCACATTATGATGATGTCCTACCGAGTGGGCCCAGAGATACCTCTCCGTTTACACGGAGTGACAAATCCCAGTCTCGATTCGTGTCAACCCAACAGACACTTTCTGAGATACCTGTAGTGTACCTTTATAGCCACCCAGTTACGTTGTGATGTTTGGCACACCCAAAGCACTCCTATGGTATCCGGGAGTTGCACAATCTCATGGTCTAAGGAAATGATACTTAACATTAGAAAAGCTTTAGCAAACGAACTACACGATCTTGTGCTAGGCTTAGGATTGGGTCTTGTCCATCACATCATTCTCCTAATGATGTGATCCCGTTATCAATGACATCCAATGTCCATGGTCAGGAAACCGTAACCATCTATTAATCAACGAGCTAGTCAACTAGAGGCTTACTAGGGACATGGTGTTGTCTACGTATCCACACATGTATCTAAGTTTCCTATGAGTACAATTCTAGCATGGATAATAAACGATTATCATGAACAATGAAATATAATAATAATAACTAATTTATTATTGCCTCTAGGGCATATTTCCAACAGTCTCCCACTTGCACTAGAGTCAATAATCTAGTTCACATCGCCATGTGATTAACACTCACAGGTCACATCGCCATGTGACCAACATCTAAGAGTCTACTAGATTCAATGATCTAGTTCACATCACTATGTGATAAACACTCAAAGAGTTCTGGGTTTGATCATGTTATGCTTGTGAGAGAGGTTGTAGTCAACGGGTCTTGCCATATTCAGATCCCTATGTATTTCGCAAAACTTTATGTCATATCGTAGATGCTGCTACCACGTTCTACTTGGAGCTATTCCAAATTGTTGCTCCATTATACGTATCCGGTATCTCTACTCAGAGCTATCCGGATAGGTGTTAAGCTTGCATCGACGTAACTCTTTACGTCGAACTCTTTATCATCTCCATAACCGAGAAACATTTCCTTATTCCTCTAAGGATAATTTCGACCGCTATCTGGTGATCCAGTCCTAGATCACCTTTGTACCCTCTTGCCAGACATGTGGCAAGGCACACATCAGGTGCGGCACTCAGCATGGCATACCGTATAGAGCCTATGACAAGAGCATAGGGGACGACCTTCGTCCTTCCTCTTTCTTCTGCCGTGGTTAAGCTTTGAGTCTTACTCAACTTCACACCTTACAACTCAGGTAAGAACCGCTTCTTTGACTGATCTATTTTGAACTCCTTCAAAAACATGTCAAGGTGTGCGTTCTTTGAAAGTATCATCAAGCGTCTTGATCTATCTCTATAGATCTTTATGCCCAATTTGTAAGCAGCTTTATCCAGGTCTTCCTTTGAAAAACACTCTTTAAACAACCGTTTATGCTTTCCAGAAATTCTACATTATTTCGGATCTACAATATGTCATCCACATATATTTATCAGAAATGTTGTAGTGCTCCCACTCACTTTCTTGTAAATACAAGTTTCTAGCAAACATTGTATAAACCTAAAAGCTTTGATCACTCTATCAAAGCATATATTCTGACTCCGAGATGCTTGCTCTAGTCCATAGAAGGATCGCTGGAGCCAGCATACCTTTTAGCATCCTTAGGATCGACAAAACTTTGATTGTATCACATACAACTCTTTCTTACGAAAACTGGTAAGAAAACTTGTTTTTGACATCCATCTGTCAGATTTCATAATCGAAAAATACAGCTAATGCTAACATGATTCCGACGGAATTAAGCATCACTACGGGTGAGAAATTCTCATCGTAGTCAACTCCTTGAACTTGTGAAAAGACTCTTTCCCACAAGTCGAGCTTCATAGACGGTAACATTACCGCCCACGTCCGTCTTCTTCTTAAAGATCCATTTATCTCAATGGCTTGCCGATCATCGGGCAAGTCCACCAAAGTCCATACTTTGTTCTGATACATGATCCTATCTCGGATTTCATGGCTTCTAACCATTTGTTGAAATACGGGCCCACCATCACTTCTCCATAGCTCGTAGGTTCATTGTTGTCCAACAACATGATTATCTAAGACAAGATTACCTTACCACTCAGGAGTAGTACATATCCTTGTCGACCTACGAGGTTCGATAGCAACTTGATCCGAAGCTTCATGATCACTATCATTAACTTCCTATTCAACAGACGCAGGTGCCCCAGAAAACATCCTTCTGTGTTGCATCACTCTCTGGTTGAAGTAAAGGTTCGACAACCTCATCAAGTTCTATCTTCCTCCCACTCAATTCTTTCGTGAGAAACTCCTTCTCGAGAAAGGACCCGTTCTTAGCGACAAACAATTTGCCCTCGGATCTGAGATAGAAGGTGTACCCAACTGTCACCTTTGGGTATCCTATGAAGATGTGTTTGTCCGCTTTGGGTTCGAGCTTCTCCGGCTGAAGCCTTAAGCATCGCAGCCCTAAACATTACGAAACGACAACTTTGGTTTCTTGCCAAACCAATGTTCATACGACGTCATCTCAACGGACTTAGATGGTGTCCTATCTAAAGTGAATGCAGCTGTCTCTAACGCATAACCTCAAAATGAAAACGGTAGATCGATAAGAGACATCATAGATCGCACCATATCTCATAAGGGTCGATTACAACGTCCGGACACACCATTACCCTGTGGTGTTCCAGGTGGCTTCAACTGTGAAACAATTCCACAATGTCTTAAGTGATTGCCAAACTCATAACTCAGAAATTCTCATCGATCAGATCATAGGAATTTGATCTTCTTGTTATGATGGTTCTTAACTTCACTCTGAAATCGCTTGAACTTTTCAAACGTTTCAGACTTGTGCTGCATTAAGCAAATATACCTATATCTACTCAAATCGTCAGTGAAGATGAGAAAATAGCGATATCCACCACACACTTCAATTCTCATTGGATCACACGCATCGGTATGCATGATTTCCAACAAGTCACTTGCCCGTTTCATTGTACCTGAAAACGGGGTCTTAGTCATCCTGCCCATGAGGCATGGCTCGCATGTGTCAAGTGATTCAAAATCAAGTGACTCCAAACATCCATCGACATGGAGTTTCTTCATGCATCTTACGCCAATATGACCTAAGCGGCAGTGCCACGAGAAAGTGGTACTATCATTATTAACTCTACATCTTTTGGCGTGAACATGTGTATCACCACGACCGAGATTCAATGAACCATTCGCATAGGGTGCATGACCATGAAAGGTATCATTCATGTAAACAGAATAATCATTATTCTCTAACTTAAATGAATGATCGTATTGCAATGAACATGATCTAATCATATTCATGCTCAACGTAGACACCTGATAACATTTATCTAGGTTCAATACTAATCCCGAAGGCAGATGGAGCGTGCGATGGTGATCTCATCAACTTTGGCAACACTTCCAACACACATCGTCACCTCGCCCTCAGCCAGTCTCCGTTTAGTCCGTAGCTTTTGCTTCAAGTCACCAATAATAGTAACTGAACCGGTATCCAATACCCAGGTGCTACCAAGAGTACTAGTGAGGTACACATTAATAACACGTATAAATTTTGTTGAAGTTGCCAGCCTTCTTATCTACCATGCATTTGGGGTGATTCCGCTACTAGTGACCGTTCCCTTTACAATAGAAGCACTTAGTCTCGGGTTTAGGTTCAACCTTGGGTTCCTTCACTGGAGCGGTAACTGGTTTGCCATCCATGAAGTTTCCCTTTTAGCCCTTGCCCTTCTTGAAACCAGTGGTCTTGTTAAACCATCAACACTTGATGCTCCTTCTTGATTTCTACCTTTTGCGGTCTTAACCACCGCGAACAGCTCCGGGATCAACTCTATCCCTTGCATGTCATAGTTCATCACGAAGATCTAGTAGCTTAGTGATAGTGGCTAGAGAACTCTATCAATCATTATCTTATCTAGAAGTTTAACTCCCACTTGATTTAAGTGATTATAGCACCCAGACATTCTGAGCACATGTTCACTAGCTGAGCTATTCTCCTCCATCTTGTTAGCAAAAGAACTTGTCAGAGGTCTCATACCTCTCAACACGGGCATGAGCTTGAAATCCCAATTTCAGCTCTTGGAACATCTCATATGTCTTATGGCATTCAAAACGTCATTGGAATCCCGATTCTAAGCCGTAAAGTATGGTGCACTAAACTATCAAGTAGTCATCAGGACGTGTCTGTCAGGTGTTCACAACATCCACAGACGACGTTGTAGGGGTTTGCACATTGAGCGGTGCATCAAAGACGTAAGTCTTCTGTGCAGCAGTGAGGACACTCCTCGGACTACGGACCTAGTCCGCATCATTGCTTACAATATCTTTCAACTTAATCTTTCTCTAGGAACGTATTGAAACAGGGAGCTACAATGTGAGCTATTTATCTACAACATATTTGCAAAGACAATTTAGACAATGTTCATGATAATTGAGTTCATCTAATCAAATTACTTAATGAACTCCCACTCAGATAGACATCCCTCTAGTCATCTAAGTGAAACATGATCTGAATCGACTAGGCCGTGTCCGATCATCACGTGAGACAGACTAGTCATCAACGGTGAACATCTCATGTTGATCATATCGTCTATACGACTCATGTTCGACCTTTCGGTCTTCCGTGTTCCGAGGCCATGTCTGTACATGCTAGGCTCATCAAGTCAACCTAAGTGTTTCGCATGTGTCCCGAGGCCATGTCTGTACATGCTAGGCTCGTCAACACCCATTGTATTCGAACGTTAGAATCTATCACACCCGATCATCACGTGGTGCTTCGAAACAACGAACCTTCGCAATGGTGCACAGTTAGGGGGAACATTTTTCTTGAAATTTTAGTGAGGGATCATCTTATTTAAGCTACCGTTGTTCTAAGCAAATAAGATGTAAAACGTGATAAACATCACATGCAATCAAATAGTGACATGATATGGCCAGTATCATTTTGCTCCTTTTGATCTCCATCTTCGGGGCTCCATGATCATCGTTGTCACCGGCATGACACCATGATCTCCATCATCATGATCACCATCACCGTGTCTTCTTGAAGTTGTATCGTCATCTATTACTTCTACTACTATGGCTAACGCTTTAGCAATAAAGTAAAATAATTACATGACGTTTATGTTGACACGCAGGTCATAAATAAATTAAGACAACTCCTATGGCTCCTGCCGGTTGTCATACTCATCGACATGCAAGTCGTGATTCCTATTACAAGAACATGATTAATCTCATACATCACATATATCATTCATCACATCCTTTTGTCTATATCACATCACAAGGCATATGCTGCAAAAACAAGTTAGACGTCCTCTAATTGTTGTTGCAAGTTTTTACGTGGCTGCTATAGGTTTCTAGCAAGAACGTTTCTTACCTACGCCAAAACCACAACGTGATATGCCAATTTCTATTTACCCTTCATAAGGACCCTTTTCATCGAATCCGATCCGACTAAAGTGGGAGAGACAGACACCCGCTAGCCACCTTATGCAACTAGTGCATGTCAGTCGGTGGAACCAGTCTCACGTAAGAGTACGTGTAAGGTCGGTCCGGGCTGCTTCATCCCACGATGCCGCCGAATCAAGATAAGACTAGTAACGGCAAGTAAATTGACAATATCGACGCCCACAACTGCTTTGTGTTCTACTCGTGCATAGAAACTACGCATAGACCTAGCTCATGATGCCACTGTTGGGGAACGTAGCATAATTTTAAAATTTTCTACGCATCACCAAGATCAATCTATGGAGTCATCTAGCAACGAGAGAGAGGAGTGCATCTACATACCCTTGTAGATCATGAGCGGAAGCGTTCAAGAGAACAGGGTTGATGTAGTCGTACTCGTCGTGATCCAAATCACCGATGACCAAGCGCCGAATGGACGGCACCTCCGCGTTCAACACACGTACGGATGGGGAAGACGTCTCCTCCTTCTTGATCCAGCAAGGGGGAAGGAGAGGTTGATGAAGATCCAGCAGCACGACGACATGGTGGTGGAAGCAGCGGGGATCTCGTCAGGGCTTCGTGTAAGTGCATCTAGTGCCACCCCTAGTTGGTTTTGGAGTATTGACGACAAACCTAGTTGAGGGACTAATGTGTTTGTGAGAATTGCAGGATAACACAGGTAGATGTCCCTCATGACTCAGTTTTACTACCAGAGATGACCCCTAAAAATGTATGAAGACATTGAAGTCAAAGGTGGTATATGAAGATATTCACATTGAAGACTATGACAAGAGAAGACATGATATGAAGCCTATGGAGCTCGAAGACTTAGATCTTTCATAGTTCTTTTTCTTTTGTGTTGAGTCATAGGAACCCCCGTACTGTTAAGTGGGGTCCAAGAGAACCAGTCAGAATGACTGAAGTGATGCCTAAACCAAAAACCTATGTCTTCAAGTGAAGACTATGAGAGCGAATCTTGTCCAGAGTCGGACAAGTCAGCTTTGCTTGTAGCCCAAGTAAAGTTGTCGTGTGAGTTTGAAATCTGACCGTTGGAACACGTGTCAGTTCCTTAGTGACCCAGGGTCATTTCGGACAAATCAGGTCGGGTTGCCAAGTGGCTATAAATAGCCCACCCCCTACAACCATAAATGGTTGGCTGCTCAGATTGAAAGTACGACTTTTGTCGTTTGAGAGCAACCCACCTCGAAGCCTTTGAGACAGAATTCCTTGCGAGGATAAAAGCCCTAACCACCAGAGCCAGAGAGAATTGGGCATCACTTAAGTCTTCTTGTCTGTGTGATCTGAAGAATTATTACACTTGAGGACTGTGCATCCTCCAGCCGGTTAGGCGTCGCGTTCTGAGCATCCAAGAGACATTGTGGATTGCCGGTGAACGAAATCTGTGAAGGTTTGGGAGTCTACCTTGAAGACTTACCAGAGTGATTGGGCAAGGTCTATGTGACCTTAGCTCAAGGAGAATACGATGAGGACTGGGTGTCCTGAGCTGCGTGTTCAGGACTGGGTGTCCGGGACTGTGTGTCCTAAGGTTTAAATACCTAGCCGCTCCAACCAGACGTACAGTTGTCACAGCAACTGGAACTGGTTCAACAAATCATTGTCTTCAACGAGTCACTGGTTTCATCTTCACTTCACTTTACTTACTGTTCCTCCTTGTGAAGTCATTGTATGTTTGCTCTATCATTTGTCTTCACTGAGTGACTGCGTGTTCTGTTTGGCTTCAAAATATCTTCCTACCTGGTCCTTACTACCTAGCTGCTATTAGTCTTTGTGCTTTCACTTCATTGAATACTTGACTATGGTTTGCCTAGTGTAGTCTACCTTCCGCTGCATGGTAATAGGTTTAATTTTATCGTTTGTCTTCAAAACTCCCATGTTCTGAAGACTTTCATAAAAATCGCCTATTCACCCCCCCTCTAGTCGATATAACGCAATTTCAATTGGTATCAGAGCAAGGTGCTCCCTTGTTCTGTGTGATTCGGTTTAACCACCTGGAGTTTTAGCTATGTCGACTGCAGGGATAATTAAAGTCTCCGCTTCGTGCCCCGTCTTCGATGGAACTGAATATCCCTACTGGAAGAATAAGATGCGCATGCATCTTGAAGCCATTGACGTCGACCTATGGTATGTCGTCGAGAACGGCGTTCCCAAGGCTGGAGAAGGTGTCACTGCTGCTGATGTCAAGAAATTCGTTCAACTGGACTCTACTACCAAGAATATCATCTGTGGTCATCTGACCAAAGGACAGTATGGCCGTGTGAGTGCTTTGAAGACATCCAAGCTAGTCTAGGACTGGCTCTCCAAGGTCAATGAAGGCATCTCAACCGAGAGAGATCAGAGAATCAGTGTCCTTCGCAACCTCTTCAATCGCTTCAAGCGAAATGATAATGAGAATGTCCAGCACACATTTGACCGACTCACTGACATCACAAATGAGCTTCAAGCCCTCGGCGCCACTGAGATTACCAAACACGAAGTCGTCAAGACACTGCTGAGATCACTTGATAGTTCGTTTGACATCCTGGCCCTGATGATTCAAGAACGTCCTGATTTCAAGACACTCGATCCGTCTGACATACTTGAGAGGCTCAACACACATGAGTTTCATCTTTCAGAGAAAAGAGATAGCTACGGTCCAAACTATGGGCGAACTCGTGCCTTGAAGGCAAAAGCTGTCTCCTCATCTGAAGAAGAACTAGACAGCAGTTCTGATGATCCTGAAGACATTGGAAGGGAACTTGCTATGCTTGTCAAGAAGTTCCAAAAATTCACCAAGAAGAAAGGCTTCAGAAAGTCTTCCCGATCAAGTTCAAGGAATGATGAAGCTCCTACTCATGACTACAAGAGGAAAACATGTCACAAGTGAAAGAAACTTGCCCACTTCATCTCTGAGTGTCCACAGTGGGACAATGAGAACAAAAAGAAGAAGAAGAGCAAGGAATATGACTCTGACGACAAGAAAAAGAAGAAGAAATAGTCAAAGTCTTCTTCCAGGTCTTCCTCAAAGTCTTCATCACACAAGAAGAGCTCATCTGGAAAGACACGTGCGTTTGTTGGCAAGGAAATGGATTCAGAGGAGGAGTCTGCTTCTGAGGAGGCGGAGGTGGAGTCTGAGGAGGAATCTGACTCAGGCGTCGCAACTCTGGCTATAGCATACGTTGCCAAGTCCATCTTCAACACTGAAGACAATGACTTCATCACTGACACCGATGCAAATGACAAGGACTACTCCGCTTCTACCTACTGCTTCATGGCACGCGGTGCCAAGGTAAACACACGCACTACTCACTATCAAACATCTAGTGACGATGACTCTGATTGTGGTTCAAAACCTAGCTACAAAACACTTGCTAAAATTGCAACTGAACAACAGAAAGCTATGGAACATATTCAAAAACTGTTAGACAAAAGCGATGATATGTTAGGTGCTGAAATGACTCGATCTCAATCCTTAATTGAAGACATAAAAAATCTTCACGTTAAGTATCAGGAACTTGAAAGTCATCATGAAACTCTCTCAACAACTCATGAAAAGCTTTCCTATGATTATCTTCAAAGGAAGCAGGATCTTGAGAAATTGAGAGCGGTTCATGAAGATCTTCAAATGGAAAACGAGTCACTTCGCTCCAAACAGATCAGTCCCGCTCAGGAAGGATTTGAACCACCATGTCTTAAATGCCTTGAGTGTGATAATGCTACTTCTGTTGCTGAATGTTCTACTGCTACTGTTGTTGCAATATCTTCAACTGTTGATGTGGTAACTAACCCCTCTGCCGAGGATACCACCGCTATTGCTGATGAGAATGCTAGGTTGAAGACATTGCTTGAAACGGGGATGTACAAAAGTCTTAAAGGGCATCAGACGCTATGTGATGTCCTGAAAAAGCAGATTCTGAACCAAAACCCTAGGAAAGAGGGTGTAGGGTTCGTAAGGAAAATGAATGCAGATGGCTCTTATTGGAAACCTGAGCAGTACCCCAAAACCATGTGGGTTGCTGCAAAGGAACCTTCAGCAGATCCATCCAATCTATCTGGCTTCACTTGTGCGAACCCCATTATCATTGATGAATCCTTTGATGCAAACTATATATTGTTTAAGAATCAGAATGGTGAAGTATTTGCCAGGTACATTGGTACTAACTGCAGGAATGGACCGCCTATGAAGAAGATCTGGGTTCCGAAAAGGTGTCTGGAGAGTCTTCCTGTGAATGTCATCATGACACCTTACGTGAAGAAGACAAACCTCAGACCAAAGGCTTCATACAGTACAAAGGCTTCATACAGACAGAGGACTCACCTGAGTCGCACTAACGCAAATGTTTTGCAGGGAAATCACACTCAGGCATATGAATATGAGAGCAGTTCATCAAACCGCCATGTTCATAAGACCAAGAACTATTCTGCTTATTCTTATGAGTACTATTGTCCGCCTGCAAGACTGTTTGCTAAGGCTTCAAAGCCAAAATTCTCAGATGCTGCACTTAGACTTATTGCTTCTAAGCCACCCTTGAAGATGTGGGTGGTTAAGAAGGCTTAACTCTCTTTTGCAGGGAAAGGTCTCCAGCAGAAAACCAAAATCATCTGACGCTATTGCTGGGGACCTTAAACATCTTGTAGGGCGCAAGATCAAATGCCCAAATTGTCTTACTATGTCTTCGTACCTGAATCGCTTGCTACTCTCCCTATTAGTCTTAACCTGGATCTAAGCTTTCATAACCCACTGGTTCGTCAAATGTTTTTGCTTCACAATGCTCTTGGTGAAGCCTATCCCCCTAACTACACTGTAGGGTACGACGCCAGCGTCTTCAGAATGGATTATTGACAGTGGGTGTACAAATCACATGACTGGCAAAAGAAGTCTTCTTATGGACTCAACCTTACGTCCATCCGACAAGAGCCACATCACATTTGCTGACACTGGTAAAAGTAAGGTATTGGGTCTAGGTAGAGTTGCAATCTCAAGGGATCAACACATGGAGAAAGTCATGCTTGTTGAATCCCTTGGCTTCAACTTAATGTCTGTCTCAATGCTTTGCGATTTGAACATGATCGTAATGTTTGGAAAATATCGTTGCCTTGTACTAATGGAATCTGACAAGTCTCTAGTGTTTGAAGGGTATCGAAAAGATGATTTGTACGTGGTAGATTTCTCAGCAGGGCCACAGCTTGCAGTATGTCTTCTAGCAAAGGCTTCAGAATGCTGGCTCTGGCATCGGAGGCTTGGACATGCTAGCATGAGGAACCTCCACACCCTTGCGAAGAAGAAGCATGTCATAGGCATCAAGGGCGTCAAGTTCAAGAAAGACCACTTATGCGGTGCCTGTGAAGCAGGGAAGATGACGAGGGCCAAACATCCCTCGAAGACAATCATGACCACTACTCGACCCGTCGAACTGCTTCACATGGATCTTTTCGGTCCTACTCATTACTCAACTCTAACTACTACTGCTTGCCTCTATGGCTTCATTATTGTTGATGATTATTCTAGATATACTTGGGTGCACATAATCCTTTACAAGACTGAAGTGCAGGATGTCTTCAGACGCTTCGCCAATCGAGCTATGAACAATTTTGGCGCCGAGATAAAGCACATCAGAAGTGACAATGGCACTGAATTCAAGAACACTGGCCTTGATACATATCTTGATACCTTGGGCATCACACATGAATTCTCAGCCCCGTACACGCCACAGCAGAATGGTGTCGTCGAACGGAAGAACAGAACACTAATTGAGATGGCCAGAACGATGCTAGATGAATACAAAACCCCAAGAAAATTCTGGCCCGAAGCCATTGATACTGCATGCCATACAATCAATCGTGTTTATCTTCACAAGCTACTGATCAAGACATATTATGAGCTCCTTACTGGCAAGAAGCCAAATGTCAGTTACTTCAGAGTATTTGGCGCAAGGTGCTGGATCAAGGACCCACATCACACCTCGGATATGGAAAGGATTCGCACTCCTACAGAGTCTTCAATCTCTTTCATTACAAAGTGGTTGAAACAGTGGATGTGCGGTTCGATGAGACCAACGGTTCACAAAGAGAGCAGCTGCCAAATGTGCTAGATGAAGTTCCATCCAGTGAATCACTCAAGCTAATGGGAACTGGAGAAATTATACCTTCTGAAGCTCATCCTGAAGAAGAACTTATCATTTCAGCACCTGATCAACATGAAGACAATGCTCAGCCTGAAGACATTCCTTCCAACAACGACAATGAACAGCAAGAGCAAAGTCTTCGCCCTGTACATCCTCGCGTTGCCAATGAAGTGCAGATTGAAAGAATAATTGATAGCATCAATGCACCTGGTCCACTCACTCGTTCAAGGGCAACTCAGCTAGCAAATTTCTTTGGGCACTTCGCATTCGTCTCAATAGCAGAACCCAAGAAAGTTGAAGAAGCCTTCATGGAACCTGAATGGATTCAAGCTATGCAAGAAGAGCTTCAACAGTTTGAGCTGAATAATGTATTGGAACTGGTTAAGCGTCCTGATCCACAGAAGCACAATATAATAGGCACCAAATGGATATACCACAACAAGCAAGATGAGCATGGTCAAGTTGTTAGAAACAAAGCTCGTCTCGTTGCTCAAGGATATACTCAAGTGGAAGGCATTGACTTCGATGAAACATTTGCTCCTGTGGCTAGACTTGAAGCCATATGCATACTGCTGGCCTATGCAAATCATCATAACATACTTCTATATCAAATGGATGTGAAGAGTGCCTTTCTCAATGGCAAGATTGAAGAAGAAGTGTATGTTGCACAACCACCTAGCTTTGAAAACCCAAAACATCCTGACATGGTATACAATCTCAACAAGGCACTGTATGGCCTCAAACAAGCCCCTCGGGCCTGGTATGACACACTCAAATACTTCCTGAAGAGCAAAGGCTTCATACCTGGTTCCCTAGATCCCACTCTTTTCACGAAGACATATGATGGTGAACTATTTGTGTGCCAAATATATGTGGATGACATTATCTTCGGCTGCACCAATCAGAAGTACAGTGAAGAGTTTGGATATATGATGCAAGAGCAATATCAGATGTCCATGATGGGGGAGCTGAAGTTCTTCCTTGGTCTTCAAATACGACAACAACGCAATGGCATCTTCATATCTCAAGAGAAGTATCTCAAAGATTGCCTGAAGAAGTTCGGTATGCAAGACTGCAAAGGCTTCACAACACCAATGCCAGCCAAACATCATCTGGGTCCTGACGACAATGGTAAAGAGTTCGATCAAAAGGTATACCGCTCCATGATTGGTTCTTTACTTTATCTATGTGCATGCAGGCCAGATATTATGCTTAGTGTTTGCATGTGTGTTCGATTTCAAGCGGCACCAAAGGAGTCGCATCACTTAGCTGTGAAGCGAATTCTTTGATATTTGGCTCACACCCCAACTCTAGGATTATGGTATCCAAAGGGCTCAGAGTTTGATCTGGTTGGATTCTCGGATGCTGATTATGCTGGTGACAAAGTTGATCGCAAGTCTACATCAGGCACATGTCACTTTCTGGGACGATCACTTGTATGTTGGTCGTCAAAGAAGTAGAACTGTGTATCTCTCTCCACTGCTGAATCTGAATACAATGCTGCTGGATCTTGCTGCGCTCAGCTTCTGTGGATGAAGCAAACACTCAAGGACTATGGCATTCATCTGAAGCAAGTGCCACTTTACTGCGACAACGAAAGCGCCATCAAGATTGCTAACAACCCAGTTCAGCACTCGAAGACAAAGCACATTGAAATTCGTCATCACTTTCTCAGAGATCATGTTGTGAAGGAAGACATTGATATCATACACGTCAACACTGAAGAGCAATTGGCAGATATCTTCACCAAGCCCTTGGATGAGAAGAGGTTTTGCAAGTTATGGTGTGAGCTAAATATCCTGGAATCCTCAAATGTCCTGTGATCAGGCACACATCCTAACCCTTATGCATATTGATGACTTAGATGTGCAACACACGAAGTGAAGTATATCTTCAATCAATGAAGACATACATTCTAAGTGTGAATACATTAATGTGGAATTTGACTTCGGAGCACCACGATAATTGTGCGTCGTGTCTGGGTCTAATACTTCCTATACGGTGGGTAACGCCACCACCAAACGTTCTATTTTGAAGTGTTTCACTCATGGCGTTACCTTGCAATGTCTTCACATTTGGTTTGGCTTCGATCTCAACATATTTTCATGATTATCTTCACTATGTTGATTATATATATATATATATATATATATATATATATGCTAGTATTTTGTCCTCTACAGCATTCACTTATAGCTATGTCTTCGTGTTGAATCTTTTGAACTAAGTGAATGTGATCGGACCCTAACCTCTCTATGCTTTCTATCTCAAACTCTATCTCTCCAAGTCATATGCATTCTATTGAAACTGTCGAATGTCTTCTCTGCATCCTTGTCAGCAGAAGATACAGAGACAACCATTAAGTCCGTTTTCAATGCTCATTCCTCCACATGAATTCCGGAGAAGTAGGAACGATCACCCGACAATCCAGGTATGCGTGGGACGTGGAACAAACCCCAAAATTCCGCATAATGGCCACGTGTTCCTCAAATGCGAATCGCCAGGGGCACCTGTGTAATAGCACAGTGCCGCCCCTGTGCCTATAAATACACACTCACAGCGGTCATTATCTCTTCTTCCACCCTCGCACGAACCCTAGCGCCACCGCTAGCTCTCGACGACGCCGGCGACGAAGCGCTTCGCTGCCGCAACCTCTCCGACGCCGTCTTCACGCCGACCGCGGACATCGTCCTCTCCGCCGTCGCCATAGGTGTCCTCCGTCGCCAAGTTAGGGCACGGAAGATCGAACTGCTCGGCCTTATCTCCCACTTCGTCTAGCAGTTCTCAGTGTGGTAAATAAAACTTCCTTTTTTACAGCACCGTTGATCCTATTGATCTGTCACTTTCTACCACAAGCAGTTTCTGTTCACACAAGCTAGATCTCTCTCATACTGCATCTCATAAACATGCCTAGTATATTCACTTGTGCTTCACAAAGTAGTTAGATTCCTCACTTGTACTGATTTGTGGATTCGTACAAATCTGGAACCAACTTCTTATCTATGAGTGAATGTCTTCGCACGATGAGGTCAATGTCTTCTAAACTGATTTATCTTCAAAATCTTCTCAGAATGCATATGACCTCTTCCCCTTCCCTCGCACCTTAATGATGTCACAGGTACATGTCCGTGGGAGAATCCTTTGGTTCTCATAGTCTGCATTCATTTCCAGAATTCTTACAACATCACATAAATTCTCCCGAAGCCAGTTCCTGTTGGTGCAGCAAACGAAAACTTTTGAAGCCTTTAAACGTCTTGAAGCCTTTCAAGTTAAAGTTTATGGCTTCAGAGAAAGCAGCAAGGAAGGGTGGCAGAAAGCGTCGTGGTGAGACCTCCAGAGATCTGCCAGATGAACTCTCAGAAATGTACAAGACAGATCCTGAAGAGGATTACAATCAGCGCAAGACCCGAATCCAATGGATTCAAAGATATTGGGCAGAACAATGGTTCAAATACAGATTTGTGACCCAGGAGTATGCTGAGAAAAACACCATCAAGAGACCGTGGGGAGACATCCTATTCAAAAATCTTCTACCCAGGTCCAGAGATGAAGCCATTGCTCAAGGCTTCTATCCATGCATGGTCCGTGGACCACAGCCTGCTGATGCACACTCGTCGTCACTGCTATGGTGTCGTGACGACAATCTGTTCAAGCGCAACTTCCAGTTTGCTCAGAACTCAGCGAAGCAGAAGAAGAAGACTTTTGGGTTAGACTTCAACCCTGGTCCCTCATCTCCAAGGGCAGATGGCACACGACATGCAGAACCCAATGTCATCGGTCCTTTCGCCAACCTTGAAGGCCTCATCACCAACATCTTGGTTCAAGGGACTGCAGTGAATGAGCCTGCAGCTGACACTGAGTTTGATGACGCGCCTACAGTGCCGAAGCCAAAGTAGTTGAAGAAGCCAAAAGCTTCAAAGCCGGCCCCTTCACCAAAAATCTCAAGGGCGAAGCCATTGGCAACTGCACCTCCTGAAGACAGTGTGCAGTCTGAAGACTTATCACGCGTCTCAAGGCCCCAGAAGGCCAAGATGCCTCTGTCTCACACTGGCAAAGAGCTAACAGCTGCTGCCATTCTACGCAACGACGACATTGATCTTTCAAGTGATCAAGATCTTGCAGATGACGCTCTTGAGCAACTCATCAAGAACAAAGAAGAAGCAGAAATCTTCAATGATCTGCCTCTCTTTGATGTCACCATCATCCACAACTTCATTGACGAGTGGTTTGACACGCCAAACATCAGCTTTGAAGATCTGCAGCTACCCATTGGCCTCAGTGTCGCCTTCCAAGGCGCCATTGCTTCAGAACTTGCTATTGCCCAGCGCATTGTTGAGCTGAAGCAGAAGATTGACTATGAAAAGGCTCAGTTCAAGAAGCATATGGCCAAGCTCAGCGTGCAAGAAGTGAAGAACTTCAAGACAATGATGCACGAGCTCAAGGAAGCCTTTGTGAAGAAGCGTGCAGAAGCTCAAGGTTCGCGTGAGCGCATGAAGACTCTGGCTGACAGATGTGTGCAAGCCTATAATGAGGCTGAGAAGCGCAAGGCACTTGGGCGTCCTGGCATCGACCCCAGGATGGCCGCAAAGAAGAAGAAGAAGCCTTCTACGGCTGAAACTGATGCACCAAGGCAAGAAGCAGTTCCGATTGTCTTCCCAACAAGAATGACTGGCTTGAAGCCAAAGAGCCGGTCAACAGCTTCAGAGCTCAAGAAGACAAGAACTGCTGAGGCTGAAGCCAGGAAGAGGAAACACTCTGAAGACTCTCCTACTTCCCCCACCAAGAAAAAGCGAAAGACCAAGAAAGCTCGGGCTGCTCCCATAGAGCCCTTGATAGTTGAACCAATTTCTATGGTTCATCCTGATGTAGAACGTCAACTGACAGTTCATGAGCCTGCTTCCACAGAGGCTCCTGAAGCTGAAGACATTCCAGTAGCTGATCCCATCGCTGCTGAAGACATTGGTCATCATGACAATGTAGAAGATGATGCAGTCCTTCCTCAGTTAGAAAACAGCAAACTCATCAGCATTGGTCGTCCACTGACGCCAATTGCACAGGATGCTTCATGGGCGGATCGCCCACAAGAGGAAGAAGACTATGAGGCCCATCCCACTCCAACTCCACAGGCGTCGTCTGTGTTCCGCAGGCTTCGCAAAGGTCCAAGGCCTCAAGTCTCTACTGAAGACATTCCGGCTGCATCAACCGCAGAAGAAGAAGTACCACAAGATCCCACTCCCCTGCTCCACCAAGAAGCAGTTGTCCAGGAGAACGTGCCTGTGACCGACCCTCCAGCTAGTCAAGTGGAGGATGAAAATCTTGAGGCTGCCACAACCAACAACGAAGCTAATGTGGAGCCCTCCCCGGCAAAAGCTTCAGAAGACAGCGAAGCCACTGATCCCGCCACTTCTGTTCCTAAGTCTGCTGCCGGTCCCCAATTCAACTATCATGTTGAGCACAGGCCTCAGGTCCAAAAGCCAATCCCAAGACTGCCAAGGTTTCCAGGTCCTGCATCAGCACCTGGCTCCTTCAACATCAATGGCTTTAGGGCAGACAACACGTTCTTCAATAGCTCCAGGAACCCCTACTCAAGGGAAAGGATATCATCTGATCAGTTCTGGAGCTATCCTCAGCGAAGCTATTACTCTTGCATTCTTTACAACCAAGGTCGCATCTTCCCACACAAGCGCCTTGACGTTGAAGCTATAGCTAGTCTGCCCTGTCTAGAAGAAGCGTTGGATTGCTTCAAGCAAGTGGGTCTGCTGCAGTTTGTTACAGATGAAGAGCATTGGAATGAAGAGTTGCTGCTACAATTCTATGCCACACTTCACATCAAAGGGTACAGCAGAGATCCGAAGACTTGGGTCCTGGAGTGGATGACTGGCAACATTCATCACGAAGCCAATGCATTTGACATCACTGAGCTCACTGGCTTGCCCACTCCTGGCGATCTCTTCGAGCAAGGCTGTCAGCTGCATGCTGAAGCTATTGAGAGCATCTTTCAGCGGCCAGAACCTGATATGAGTCAAATGCTCAGCATGATGAAGCCATTGCCCCAAGATGCTGCGTATCCCACAGAGTTCTTCGTTGAAGACCTTGAGTACCTGCCCAGAACCATCTATCACATCATCAGGCGAACTCTCTGGCCTATCAAAGGGCACTCTCCAAATGCCAAGCTTCAGGGTGCAATGAAGACTTTGGTCTTCTATATACTTCATGGAAAATGCTTCAATGCACAGGACTTCTTCATACGCCAACTTGCTGCATCAGGCATTGATCTGTTTGGTTTGAAGTTCTACGCCCCTTGGGTCATGCGGCTGATCAAGCTACACTCCGCCATCTCTTATCAGCCCTCAGCCCGCAACCATCGGATCTTCTTGCCTGACGTGGACATGTCTACTGAAGCCATATATTCTGAGCCTGCCAAGCAACCTCTAAGTCTTCAGAATGCAGAACATCAGAGTTTTACACAGAACGTTGAAGGCGTTGAAGCAGTTTCTCGGGTGTATCCTTTGGTTGGCACTACACGTGCGCCACACCCTGCTTCCACTGAAGCCACTGACAGTGCCACTGCTCCAAGACCCAAGAAGTGCACTCGTGTTCTCAACGACCAAGAGCTTCTTGTGGCTCTACATCAGAAACAAGATAGGCATCATGACTGGCTGAAGCGTCAGATGAAAAGCCTCTTGGTGGATGTTAATCACACTCGAAATCTTGCCACCAAGAATGCTTTCGTTGCCCATGAAACCCGTCGCCGCACATGGAAAGGGCTAACGATGATGCTTTCTGAAGCTGATCTTCAAGAGGATGGCTTCACTGAGAGATTCAAGTTTGACTCCACACCTCCTCGAAGGGTTGTGCTTCTAGGAACTCCATCCCTTGAAGACTCTGAGTTCTCTTCCTCTGCTGCCACAGTGACTGCCAGAATTATTGAGGAAGAAGACGATGCTACTTCACCGCCACCTCCTTCAGCACCTCCGAGCTCTTCTGCACCGCCAAACAACACCAACAACCCTGCTACTTCACCTACTCTTCATGGGAACGAGTAGAGGCTCTATGTCTTCAAACCGTTTTGGTCATTACTGACAAAAGGGGGAGAAGCATATGAGATTGATAGTCTTCAAGCGGGTTCATATGGGCGGGAGCCTTATATTTTGCTTCGTGCTTACAACTCTCGTTTTTTTGCTACATTTGGTTCTTATGAGTTGTAACACTTAAACTAGATGGTCGTTGCTACTTATTTGCCACCTTGTTTTGCGAAGATAAATTCCGCATGTGCGACGATAAATTCCGCACTTAGCTCATTCTGCAGATGTCCATTTTCCATTATGCATGGCATTATCTTCATATACTTTCACATGCATAGTGTATTGTCATCATAAGTTGAAGTGGATCTCCACAAGTATCACCTGCCATGTGCATTTGCATTCCAAAAGCAAATTAACTTATATGCACATCTTCAGGGGGAGCCCTTGCAACTTATGAAGACAATTCTTTATCCTTTACAGTTTCACAGATTATATTCCCTGTTGAAAACTTCAACTAGTTTGTCATCAATCACCAAAAAGGGGGAGATTCTAAGTGCATCTAGTGCCACCCCTAGTTGGTTTTGGAGTATTGACGACAAACCTAGTTGAGGGACTAATGTGTTTGTGAGAATTGCAGGATAACACAGGTAGAAGTCCCTCATGATTCGGTTTTACTACCAGAGATGACCCCTAAAAATGTATGAAGACATTGAAGTCAAAGGTGGTATATGAAAATATTCACATTGAAGACTATGACAAGAGAAGACACGATATGAAGCCTATGGAGCTCGAAGACTTAGATCTTTCGTAGTTCTTTTTCTTTTGTGTTGAGTCATAGGAACCACCGTACTGTTAAGTGGGGTCCAAGAGAACCAGTCGGAATGACTGAAGTGATGCCTAAACCAAAAACCTATGTCTTCGAGTGAAGACTATGAGAGCGAATCTTCTCCAGAGTCGGGCAAGTCAGCTTTGCTTGTAGCCCAAGTAAAGTTGCCGTGTGAGTTTGAAATCTGACCGTTGGAACACGTGTCAGTTCCTTAGTGACCCAGGGTCATTTCGGACAAATCAGGTCGGGTTGCCAAGTGGCTATAAATAGCCCACGCCCTACAACCATAAATGGTTGGCTGCTCAGATTGAAAGTACGGCTTTTGTCGTTTGAGAGCAACCCACCTCAAAGCCTTTGAGAGAGAATTCCTTGCGAGGATAAAAGCCCTAACCACCAGAGCTAGAGAGAATTGGGCATCACTTAAGTCTTCTTGTCTGTGTGATCTGAAGACTTATTACACTTGAGGATTGTGCATCCTCCAGCCGGTTAGGCGTCGCGTTCTGAGCATCCAAGAGACATTGTGGATTGCCGGTGAACGAAGTCTGTGAAGGTTTGGGAGTCTACCTTGAAGACTTACCAGAGTGATTGGGCGAGGTCTATGTGACCTTAGCTCAAGGAGAATACGGTGAGGACTGGGTGTCCTGAGCTACATGTTCAGGACTGGGTGTCCGGGACTGTGTGTCCTAAGGTTTAAATACCTAGCCGCTCCAACTAGACGTACAGTTGTCACAGCAACTGGAACTGGTTCAACAAATCATTGTCTTCAACGAGTCACTGGTTTCATCTTCACTTCACTTTACTTACTGTTCCTCCTTGTGAAGTCATTGTATGTTTGCTCTATCATTTGTCTTCACTGAGTGACTGCGTGTTCTGTTTGGCTTCAAAATATCTTCCTACCTGATCCTTACTACCTAGATGTTATTAGTCTTTGTGCTTTCACTTCATTTAATACTTGACTATGGTTTGCCTAGTGTAGTCTACCTTCCGCTGCATGGTAATAGGTTTAATTTTATCGTTTGTCTTCAAAACTCCCATGTTCTGAAGACTTTCATAAAAATCGCCTATTCACCCCCCCTCTAGTCGATATAACGCACTTTCACTTCGCCAAGCTCAGCGAGAGGGAGAGGTGTTACGAGGGGAGAGGGAGGCGCCAGGGGCTAGGGTGCGGCTCCCATGCGCCTCCCCACTATATATAGGGGTGGAGGGGGCTGGTTTCTCGCACTCCAAGTCCATTGGGGCGTTGGCAAAGGTGGGGGAAAGAAATCCCATCATTTCCCTTCCCCACCGGTTGTTATCCCCCCTTTTTAGGGATCTTTATCTTATCCCTTCGGGATATGATCTTATTCCTTCTAAGGGGGGATCTTGGTGCGCCTTGACCAGGGGTGTGGGGTCTTTCCCCCACTACCCACGTTCATGTGGGTCCCCCCATGCAGGTGGTACCCACTCCGGAACCTTCTAGAACCTTCCCGGTACAATACCGAAAAATCCCGAACATTTTCCGGTGGCCAAAATAGGACTTCCCATATATAAATCTTTACCTCCGAACCATTCCGGAACTCCTCGTGACGTACGGGATCTCATCCGGGACTCCGAACAACTTTCGGGTTAGCGCATACTAATATCTCTACAACCCTAGCGTCATCGAACCTTAAGTGTGTAGACCCTACGGGTTTGGGAGACATGCAGACATGACCGAGACAACTCTCTGGCCAATAACCAATAGCGGGATCTGGATACCCATGTTGGCTCCCACATGTTCCACGATGATCTCATCAGATGAACCACGATGTCGAGGATTCAATCAATCCCGTATTCAATTCCCTTTGTCCAGCGGTATTGTACTTGCCCGAGATTCGATCGTCGGTATCCCGATACCTTGTTCAATCTCGTTACCGGCAAGTCTCTTTACTCGTTCCGTAACACATCATCCCGTGACCAACTCCTTGGTCACACTGTGCACATTATGATGATGTCCTACCGAGTGGGCCCAGAGATACCTCTCCGTTTACACGGAGTGACAAATCCCAGTCTCGATTCGTGCCAACCAACAGACACTTTTAGGGATACCTGTAGTGTACCTTTATAGCCACCCAGTTACGTTGTGACGTTTGGCACACCCAAAGAACTCCTACGGTATACGGGAGTTGCACAATCTCATGGTCTAAGGAAATGATACTTGACATTAGAAAAGCTTTAGCAAACGAACTACACGATCTTGTGCTAGGCTTAGGATTGGGTCTTGTCCATCACATCATTCTCCTAATGATGTGATCCCGTTATCAACGACATCCAATGTCCATGGTCAGAAAACCGTAACCATCTATTGATCAACGAGCTAGTCAACTAGAGGCTTACTAGGGACATGGTGTTGTCTATGTATCCACACATGTATCTGAGTTTCCTATGAATACAATTCTAGCATGGGTAATAAACGATTATCATGAACAATGAAATATAATAATAATAACTAATTTATTATTGCCTCCAGGGCATATTTCCAACAAATGGTATTTACGTTACTTTGGACATGTGATTTACCTCTGTTATAAATCCTTCGAGTATTGTGTGTGTCAGCATACCGATCCAGGGATGACACTTACACACAGGGACTTGATCCATTTGGGTCAGGTCGCTACATTCTGTCACTGGGAAAGAACACCGCAAGATCGAACCCAAAGCTAAGAACTTCTCCCATGGCAAGAACTACCAATCTAGTTGGCCAAACCAAACGGATAATTCGAAGAGACTTGCAAAGATAACCAATCATACATAAAAGAATTCAGAGAAGATTCAAATATTGTTCATAGATAGACTTGATCATAAACCCACAATTCATCGATCTCAACAAACACACCGCAAAAGAAGAAGATTACATCGAATAGATCTCCACAAGAGAGGGGGAGAACATTGTATTGAGATCCAAAAAGAGAGAAGAAGCCATCTAGCTAATAACTATGGACCCGAAGGTCTGAGGTAAACTACTCACACTTCATCGGAGGGGCTATGATGATGTAGAAGCCCTTCGTGATGATGGCCCTCTCCGGCGGAGCTCCGGAATAGGCCCTAAGATGGGATCTCGTGGATACAGAAAGTTGCGGCGGTGGAATTAGGTTTTTGGCTCCTATTCTGATCGTTTGGGGGTACGTGTGTATATATAGGAGGAAGGAGTACGTCGGTGGAGCACCAAGGGGCCCACGAGGCAGGGGCGCGCCCCCTACCCTCGTGACCGCCTCCGGTACTTCTTGGAGTAGGGTCCAAGTCTCCTGGGTCTTATCCGAGAAGAAAATCACATTCCAGAAGGATTTTTCTGTTTGGACTCCGTTTGATATTCTATTTCTTCGAAACACTAAAATAGGCAAAAAAATAGCAATTCTGGGCTGGGCCTCCGGTTAATAGGTTAGTCCCAAAAATAATATAAAAGTGGAAAATAAAGCCCAATATAGTCCAAACAGTAGATAATATAGCATGGAGCAATCAAAAATGTGAGGAGTAGGGATTGCCATGCAACGGATGCACTAGAGGTATAAATGTATGAAAGCTCAACAAAAGAAACTAAGTGGGTGTGCATCCAACTTGCTTGCTCATGAAGACCTACGGAACTTGAGGAGGCCCATTGTTGGAATATACAAGCACAGTTCTATAATGAAAAATTCCCACTAGTATATGAAAGTGATAACTCAAGAGACTCTCTATATGAAGAACATGGTGCTACTTTGAAGCACAATATATGAGACTCGCTATATCATGGTGCTACTTTGAAGCAAAAGTGTGGAAACATGGATAGTAACATTGCCCCTTTTTGTTTTTTGGGACAATGCTCTATTGAATGATGATCATCACACTTCTATTTATTTACAACTCAATGATTACAACTCGATACTAGAACAAGGTATGACTCTATATGAATGCCTCCAGCGGTGTACCGGGATATGCAATGAATCAAGAGTGACAAGTAAAAATTATGAACGATGGCTTTGCCACAAATACTATGTCAACTACATCTTCATGCTAAGCAATATGACAATAATGAATGTGTCATGATAAACTGGATGGTGGAAATTTGCATGGCAATATATCTCGGAATGGCTATGGAAATGCCATAATAGGTAGGTATGGTGGCTGTTTTGAGGAAGATATAAGGAGGTTTATGTGTGAAAGAGCGTATCATATCACGGGGTTTGGATGCACCGGCGAAGTTTGCACCAACTCTCAATGTGAGAAAGGGCAATCCACGGTACCGTAGAGGCTAGTAATGATGGAAGGGTGAGAGTGCGTATAATCCATGGACTCAACATTAGTCATAAAGAACTCATATACTTATTGCAAAAATCTACAAGCCATCAAAAACCAAAGTATTACGCGCATGCTCCTAGGGGATATATTGGTAGGAAAAGACCATCGCTCGTCCCCGACCGCCACTCATAAGGAGGACAATCAAATAACACCTCATGTTTCAAATTTGTTGCATAATGTTAACCATACGTGCATGCTACGGGACTTGCAAACTTTAACTCAAGCACCTCTCAAATTCACAATTATTCTACTAGCATGACTTTGATATTACTACCTCCATATCTCAAAACAATTATCAATCATCCAACTATTCTTAGTATTCAACGCACTCAAAAGAAAGTTTCACAAATCTTGAATACCAACCAAGTTATTATTAAGAAAATTATCATGCTATTACGACTCTCAAAATAATTTAAGTGAATCATGAGATATCATAGTTTCTTTAAAACAAAACACCGCCATGCTCTAAAAGATCTAAGTGAAGCACATAGAGCAAAACTACATAGCTCAAAAGATATAAGTGAAGCACATAGAGTATTCTATCAAATTTTAATTCATAGATGACTCTCTCAAAAGGTGTGTACATAAAGGATGATTGTGGCACACTAACAAACAAAGACACAAATAATACAAGACGCTCCAAGCAAAACACATATCATGTTGGTGAATAAAAATATAGCTCCAAGTAAATTACCGATGGAAGTGGACGAAAGAGGGGATGCCTTCCGGGGCATCCCCAAGATTTGACTTTTTGTGTCCTTGGATTATCTTGGGGGTGCCATGGGCATCCCGAAGCTTAGGCTCTTGCCACTCCTTGTTCCATAATCCATCAAAAGAACTCACCCAAAACTTGAAAACTTCACAACACAAAACTCAATAGAAATCTCGTGAGCTCCGTTAGAGAAAGAAAACATAAAAACACTTCAAGGTACTGTAATGAACTCATTCTTTATTTATTTTGGTGTTAAACCTACTGTATTCCAACTTCTCTATGGATTATAAACTATTTTACTAACCATAGATTCATCAAAATAAGCAAACAACACACGAAAAACAGAATCTGTCAAAAACAGAACAGTCTGTAGTAATCTGTAACTAACGCAAACTTATGGAACTCCAAAAAATCTACCAAAATTAGAAGACCTAGATAATTTGTTTATTGATCAGAATAAATTGGAATCAGTGTTTTATCACGTTCTTATCATTTTTAGTAATTCGGGCACTGAACGCAAAGTTTCTGGAAATTACAGCAAGATCAAATAACAATCATCCAAGAAGATCCAATAGGTCTAGCTTGGCACAAACACTAATTAAAACACAAAACCACATCCAAACAGAGGGTAGATGGGTTATTTATTCCCTAACAGAAGAAAAACAAAAAAACAAAAAATAAAATTGGGTTGCCTCCCAATAAGCGCTATCGTTTAACGCCCCTAGCTAGGCATAAAAGCGAGGATAGATCTAGGTGTTGCCATCTTGATTCTTAAAAAAATTTAGCGATGTTATGCTCGAATCCAGGAGGTTCCTGACGTTTCCCTTCATATTCAGAGATTTTGAGATCTAAGGAATCCAAGCGCTTATTACAAAGAGTAATCAACATATTCATGCGGTGAAGATTTCCACTAACGCTCTTAAGAGGTTCAAGAGATTTTTGTAAAATCTTAGTTACTTCGCAAATTTTCTCAAAAACTTGCGTTTCCTCTTGGGTATGATGGGGCCCCTTTTGTTGAGGTAAAGTTCCTACTATACCTTCTATAATTTCATGTGCGATACTGGGATCAATTTCAATAAAATTGCCTTTGGCAACACAATCCAAAAGTTGTCTATGACACATATTAAGCCCAACATAAAAGTTGCGAAGCAAAATTCTGAAATTTACTTCTAGGGTGCATTTACGATAAGATTCCATCATTCTAAACCAAGCATCCTTTAAGTTTTCTCCTTGCCTTTGTTTGAAGTGAAGGACTTCAAACTCGGGGGACAAAGGAGCAGAAAGAGGACTAGCCATGACGACAAGACAAGCGAGAAAAAGGCAAACGGAGAAGGAGAAGGGGAAGGAGAAAGGGAGGGCGAATAAAACGGCAAGGGTGAAATGGGAGAGAGGAAAATGAGAGGCAAATGGCAACTAATGTAATGCAGGAGATAGGGATTGTGATGGGTACTTGGCATGTTAACTTTTTTGCATAGACTCCCCGGCAACTGTGCCAGAAATTCTTCTTGCTACCTCTTGAGCTTGCGCTGGTGTAACATCCCAAATTTTCAATTTGGAATGTTATACATTAGATCATCATTGCATATCATATTTTATTCTGCATTTTGGTTGATCCTAGAAATTCTACGCAACTCAAGGACCCATGAAGATTTCGTTATTTTCATATTTGAGTTCTCTCAAATTTTGAGAATAGGACCATTTGATTTTATTTATTTTATCATCAATTATTTCTATTACAAAAATATGAGAGAGGGAATAAAATGACTTTCCCAAAAATATTGAGGATTTAATAATAATATCAAATAAGATTTTATTTCGGAGTTTTTCGGTATTTTATTTGAATTTAGGAAAAATGTGTGTTTTTCAAAATTTCATTTAGGTCCCAAATAAAAGTTCACCTTGTGCGGCTTGATTTTAGAAGCCCGTGAAAATTTATTTTGGAATTTTTGGAGTCCGTTTAGTATTTCTTTTTATTTTTTCCGAGCGTAATTATTATAAAAAAAACAAACCAACCTAAC
>NC_057797.1:313913336-313921208 GCF_018294505.1 Triticum aestivum
AGATCGGTTTTCGATCGTTTTTTTTTTCTCTTTTTAGTTTCGGTTTTTTTAAATAGATCGGTTTTTCCGGTTTATTTAAATAGCGACTGTTCGTTCGTTCGTTCGTTCTAGCGAGCATTCGTCATTTTTTTCTTTTTCTCGGATTAAATCCGCGATTTTTCTGATCGGGATTCCTGATCCGATTTTCGTTTTAGTATAACTTTTCGCTCGTTTATCAAAATCAGGCGATTCAAGCGCCTAGTGTTTCATCTCGAAACCCTCTATCCGTTTAACCAACTTAAACAAGATTTTACTACTATAAAATTTGCCCTAGATCCAGATTACTAGAACGAAGTTGTTTTCTTTCGCCGTTTGACTTTCGTTGCTTTGTTCGATTTGATTCTTTTGCCAACCGGAGTTCTTAAGTTGAACCTTCTGGTTAGATCTTTTATTTGAGTTTTGCCTATGCATTAGATGAGTACTTATTGTATGCTTGTTTGTTTGTCTACGATAGAATACCTGGAGTGCGCCGCCTGTTACTTCGAATCTCTAGGTTTCGCGGATCATCAGCAAGGCAAGTAACACTTTGATCATACCTTTTCTACTACCCAGTTTTATTGCATTGGATCAATCCTCACAGATTGCATGGTTAGGATCTAATTAAATTGTGGGATGGGAAGTAGTTGAGGTAGAACCTATTACCTGTTTATCAAACCTTTGGGAGTTACTTCTACGTTTGCTTATTATGCCATGCTATTCTAGTAGACGTGGATTGAGTGAGAGATATCCATGACAGATGTGAGTTTTGTTAATTAATGGTTTATCTAAGGTGGCAACTTAAACACACATCTGGGTGGATTGAGGCACCTGGGTATTCCAGGACTTGCCTGTTTTCTTTTGGACCGCCACCCAGGCTCAAAGGGATCATGAGACTATTCATACTAGAAACTTCCATGTGCAGCCACAAGCTATTATGGGCTCTAGCATAGTTGACTAAGTTGTGCGAACTCTTACAGTGGTGACTAGCAGATGTAGGGGATGTAGGTGGTACGGTCTACCCGATCGTAAGGTGCTAGCGCTTCTGAAAGACTATGTCTCGGTCATCCGTCTTCTCAAACACCATGTAGTGCGAGAAACCAAACGGAGGCGATCGAGTCTTGTGGGGAAAAGTGTGCAAACCTCTGGAGTGTGTAATAAACTAATCATGGTTAGCCGTGTCCCCGGTTATGGACATCTTGAGTATCTAGTACTTGGATTATCATGTGAATCTCAACATGTTAGTCTAAATTAATTTTGTTGGGTTATGTTTAATGATGATGCTTAATTGGGATTGAGAATGCTGTCAACCATTCTCAATGTTTAACAACTACCATGATAGTTAAATAAATTTTATTCCTTTGAAGTAGGGAAAAATTGGCTTTACGCAAAACTATAACCATAGAGCTTTCCACCAGCCAAATATGCATATAGTATAGCTGTTTCATTCCATTACTCTCTATGTGTTACATTGCCAGCATATTCCATGTGCTGACCCGTTTTGGGCTGCAACGTTAATGTTACAGACTTTTCAGACGATGATGAAGGAGTTTTAGGTCGTGGTTCTATACTCAGTGATGCCGTTGGAGTTGATGGACTCACTTATCTTCCAAGCCTTCCGATGTTATCGTTATTAGATGGCCTTAAGCAATATTTATTGTAATAAGTTCTCTTTTGAGACACTCGATATAATAAGTGTGTGATTGCTACTCTTCTTTAAATCCTCCGAGTACTGTGTGGTGTCAGCATTACTGATCGAGGGATGACACCGGAGCACAGAGATCAGACTGTTTGAGGTCTAGTCACTACAGAGATGGTATCAAAGCACACGCTGACTGTAGGACACGACCACTAAGCTAAAGACCTAGATCACTATTCACTCTCTTCTCTTCTGACCTCTCATCTTTTCCACTCTTTAGGATGGCGGATGCAAGGAACAATTTCACGCAACCGGATGAAGATACACCCTTTGGACGTCACTTGAAGGAAGTCACTAGATACCTGAACATAGGAGTACCAAGCTTCACTGGAACCTACAATGCCACTTTACCTGAAGAAGAGCGTTGGATGATTCAAGTTCAAGTTCCAGGAAGGTCGTTCATGCCAGTCACTGAGCCCATAGAGTTTTCTTTTGATGCACCAACTTGGAGTCTAGGAAAGAGCATGGCAGCTCACATCGCCATGGGACGCATTGGAGAAGTCTACCGCAATGACCTCAAGGATACAATCTACCAGATTTGTGGGCGCCGAGATGAACACTAGGAGATGATCAGCACCAGGAAGGATAGATCAATCGCAGCCTTTATCCAGGAGCTAAACCAGCACACTCGACGACAGGAGAACCAAATGTGCGCCGACATGATAGATCTGACGAAGGCTAAGACTAGAATCAAGGAACTAGAGGAAGAACTCAAGGCTACAAGTGAAGATTTTGAAGAAGAAATTGAAGTATTGGTGGAGAAGAATGATGACCTGATCAAGAAGATTGGAATATTTATGGGAGGCCCTACGCCAATAGAGGAAGACGAAGAACCCAAGGAGATTAGCCCGAAAAACTACATCATCATCAACGGCACCGATTCGGAACCAAATAGTAGTGATGATGACTATGTTGATGAAGCTGGAGCAAATATCATGGAGTCTGCAACCGAAGAATATTTCTAGTAGACCACCTCATCAGTAGTAGTAGTCCACCATGTAAATATAGTAGTCCGAGCACTTTTGCGATAGATAGATCGATTGTATGCCCTTGTTTGATTGAATGAAGTGAATTATTTGATTTTGCCTCATGTGCATATGGGTAGTGTTTTCTCTTTAGACCCCCTCTATTCTTACATATCATCTTTTCTAAACCCTCAGATGCCTCCGAGACGTGACCCTGGATTTGCCTTTCCACCGGAGCTCACCTAGTTGATCCAGTAGCAGAACACATTGATGCAGTTGCTAGTCCAAAATCAGAATCAAGGGAACAACAACAACAACAACCCACCACCACCACCACCACCACCTGTTGACCACTTAGCCTGTTTTCTTAGGCTAAATCCACCGGTGTTTTCCAGTAGCACCGAGCCGATAGTAGAAGATGATTGGCTCCGCAAGACCGCTACGGAGTTGACCACAGCAGGATGCACAGATGCGGAGAAGGTGAAGTTTGCCGCACATCAGTTAGAAGGACCCACAGCATCATGGTGGGAGAATTTCACAGCCACTTTCCCAGTCGACACTGTCACATGGGACCAGTTTCAGCAAGCTTTTCGTACTGCACATGTTTCATCAGGAGCTATGGCCATGAAGAAGCGTGAGTTTCGCAACTTACGCCAAGGAGGACGGACAGTTGGCCAGTATGTGGAGGAATTTAGTAAGTTAGCACATTATGCCCCAGATGACGTCGCTACGGATGCAACTAAGCAGGAGAAGTTTCTGGAAGGACTGAATGATGAGTTGAGCATGCATTTGATGGTAGCAACCTTCAACAACTACCAGGAGTTGGTAGATCGTGCTCTTATGATTGAAGGGAAGCAGCAGCAAATTGAGAACCGCGAGAGGAAGTATGGACAAGGGAAGTACAATTCTGGAGCTTAGCAGAAGCCACGTTTTACACCTAGACCGGGAGGACATTTTCAGCATACCCATGGAGGAGGTAGATCGCACAATCACAATGGCACCAGGAATGGTAATGGGAATGGAGGAAGCAATGGCCAGAACCACACCAACTCATAAACCCTAGCCAAGAAGGACCTGAGCCAAGTCACTTGCTATAAGTGTTCGAAGACCGGACATTATGCCAATGAATGTCCTGAAGGCCAAAATGGCAATGGAAGTTCTGGGAAGAAGCCGAACCCTTTCAACAGGGGACAGGTGAACCACGTTAGCGTGGAGGAGGTTGAAGCTCAGCCCAATGCAGTAATAGGTAAGTTTTTGGTTAAGTCATTTACTGCACTCGTTCTTTTTGATACTGGTGCATCGCATTCATACATCTCAAGGGTATTTGTGGATAAGTATAACCTATCAACCCAAGCCCTTAGGTCACCCATGTTAGTAACCTCGCCTGGAGCAGAGTATGTGGCTAGTCTATGGTGTGATCGGTTACCACTAAGGATTGGTAACTATGTTTTTCCCTCAGACCTAATAGTATTGGAATCCCAAGGATTGGATGTGATATTAGGCATGGATTGGTTATCAAAGTATGAAGGGAATATTGAATGTGCTAGTAAGTCAATTTTTCTTACCACACCAGAAGGGAGAAGGATCAAGTATGTATCCCGACATGAGCCGAAGAGGACTCAAGTAAATTGCTTAACAGGAGTTGTGCAGGAGGAAGTACCAGTAGTAAGGGATTTCCCTGAAGTATTTCCAGAGGAGTTACCAGGCATGCCACCGGATAGAGATATTGAGTTTTTGATTGAGCTATTGCCAGGCATAGGGCCAATATCAAAGAGACCATATAGGATACCAGCAAAGAATTTGGTGGAAATTAAGAAGTAGATTAAGGAGTTACTGGATAAGGGATATATTCGCCCAAGTTCTTCGCCTTGGGGATCTCCAGTACTTCTAGTGGAGAAGAAGGATGGATCGTTAAGGATGGTTGTAGATTATCGGGGATTGAATGAAGTAACGATCAAGAACAAGTACCCACTACCAATGATCAATGATCTGTTTGATCGATTGCAAGGAGCTAAGGTATTTTCCAAGATCGATCTGCGATCAGGATACCACCAGTTGAAGATTCGAGAACAAGATATTCCGAAGACAACTTTTACCACCAGGTATGGGATGTACGAGTATACCGTTATGTCATTTGGTCTGACTAACACACCTGCCTATTTTATGAACATGATGAACAAAGTGTTTATGGAGTTTCTGGATAAGTTCGTCGTAGTGTTCATTGATGATATCCTGGTTTATTCGAAGAATGAAGAGGAGCATAAGGAGCATTTGCGTTTGGTACTTGGAAAGCTCAGAGAACATCAATTATATGCCAAATTCAGCAAATGTGAGTTTTGGTTGAAAGAAGTAGGATTCTTCGGACACGTTATATCTAGAGAAGGTATAGCAGTTGATCCCGCTAAAGTTGATACCGTGACTAAATGGGAAGCATCGACCACAGTTGGAGAGATCCGGAGTTTTCTTGGACTCGCCGGATTCTACCGGAGATTCATTGAGAATTTCTCAAAGATTGCGAAGCCTATGACGGAGTTATTAAAGAAAGACACCAAGTTCATATGGACGGAGGAATATGAGGCTAGTTTCCAGGAATTGAAGAAACACTTGGTTACTTCACCAGTGTTGATTTTGCCAGATCAGACCAAATATTATGAGGTGTATTGTGACGCTTCACACCGAGGACTTGGAGCAGTGCTTATGCAGGAAGGGAGAGTTG
This sequence comes from Triticum aestivum, assembly GCF_018294505.1. Taxonomy (NCBI): domain Eukaryota; kingdom Viridiplantae; phylum Streptophyta; class Magnoliopsida; order Poales; family Poaceae; genus Triticum; species Triticum aestivum. Next base: position 313,918,732 of record NC_057797.1, read on the forward strand.
TTTCATATGCCTCAAGAGAACTGAAGCCTCATGAGTTGAATTATGCTACGCATGATTTGGAGTTAGCAGCCATAGTGCATGCTTTGAAAACATGGAGACATTTCCTCATCGGAAACCATTGCGAGGTGTACATGGATCATAAGAGTTTGAAGTACATTTTCACACAGAAGGAGTTGAATCTCAGACAAAGGAGATGGTTGGAGCTTATCAAGGATTATGATATGAAGTTGCATTATCACCCCAGAAAGGCTAATGTAGTAGCTGATGCATTAAGCCATAAGAGCCATGTCAACACGTTAATGACGAGAGAAATACCCAAGGAGTTAGCAGAAAATCTTCGTGAACTATGTTTAGAAATAGTTCCGAGAGGCTATGTAGCAGCATTGGAGATCCAGTCAACTTTGATGGATAGAATCAGAGAAGCTCAGAAAACTGACAAAGAGATTGCCGCTATTAAGGAGAAACTTAGCAAAGGAAAAGCTAAAGGATTTCGTGAGGATGAGCACGACACCCTATGGTTTGAAGACCGTGTTTATGTGCCCAATGACCCGGAGATCAGGAAGTTGATTCTGCAAGAGGCACACGATTCACCATATTCAATTCACCCAGGAAATATGGAGATGCATTTGTATTTGAAGGATATTTTCTGGTTGCGGAGTATGTAGCAGTTTGTGATGTATGTCGGAGAGTAAAGGCAGAGCATCAGAAGCCAGCAGGATTGTTACAACCATTGCCGATACCCAAATGGAAGTGGGATAAGCTAGGCATGGATTTTATCACGAGATTGCCCAGGAATCGTTCAGGCTATGACTCAATTTGGGTTGTAGTTGATCGATTGACGAAGGTAGCTCATTTCATCCCGGTAAAGACCACTTACACCAGTGCTAAGTTGGCAAAGATATACATGACCAGGATCGTATGTTTGCATGGAGTTCCAAGGAGTATCGTATCAGATAGAGGAACCCAGTTTACCTAAAAGTTCTGGAAGCAGTTGCACGAAACTTTGGGAACTAGGCTAGAATTCAGTACAACTTTTCATCCATAGACAGATGGACAGACCGAGAGAGTCAATCAGATTTTGGAGGATATGCTAAGAGCTTGTGCGCTAGATTACGGATCTAGTTGGGATGATAATTTGCCATATGCAGAGTTCTCTTACAACAACAGTTACCAAACCAGTTTAAAGATGGCCCCTTTCGAAGCCTTGTACGGAAGGAGGTGCGGGACACCGTTGTCATGGGACGAAGTTGGAGACCGCCAGTTGTTTGGACCTGACTTGATTAAAGAGTCTGAATAGAAGGTGAAGTTGATTCGCGATAGGCTCAAGGTAGCCAAGTCCAGACAGAAAAGTTATGCCTCTAAACGCAAGGAGACAGTCTACGAAGTTGGAGATAGAGCTTATCTTCGAGTATCTCCACTTCGGGGAACAAAATGTTTTGGAGTTAAAGGGAAGTTAGCACCATGATTTGTAGGACCATATCGAGTTTTGGAGCGTATGGGAGAAGTGGCCTACAAGTTGGAATTGCCTGAAGGATTGTCAGGAGTTCATGATGTGTTCCACGTTTCTCAGTTAAAGAAATGTCACGCGGAGATGGCTGACATACCGTTGAGAGATGCAGTGCCTTTGGAAACTATTCAGTTGGATAACGATTTGACATACAAGGAGAAACCAATTAAGATTCCCGAGTTTGCCAGTCGAGTTACTCGCAGCAAGGTTATCAAGTTTTGCAAAGTTCAGTGGAGCCACCACACAGAGGATGAAGCCACCTAGGAACGAGAGGAAGATTTTCTCAAGGACCACCCTCACCTATTTTCTAGCCAACCCGAATCTCGAGGGAGAGATTCATCTTAAGGGGGGTAGGTTTGTAACATCCCAAATTTTCAATTTGGAATGTTATACATTAGATCATCATTGCATATCATATTTTATTCTGCATTTTGGACGATCCTAGAAATTCTACGCAACTCAAGGACCCACGGAGAGAGTTGGGGATTTCGATATTTTCATATTTGAGTTCTCTCAAATTTTGAGAATAGGACCATTTGATTTTATTTATTTTATCATCAATTATTTCTATTACAAAAATATGAGACAGGGAATAAAATGACTTTCCCAAAATAAAGAAATATTGAGGATTTAATAATAAAATCAAATAAGATTGTATTTCGGAGTTTTTCGGTATTTTATTTGAATTTAGGAAAAATGTGCGTTTTTCAAAATTTCATTTAGGTCCCAAATAAATGTTCACCTTGTGCGGCTTGATTTTAGAAGCCCTTGAAAATTTATTTCCGAATTTTTGGAGTCCGTTTAGTATTTCTTTTTATTATTTTCCAAGCGTAATTATTATTAAAAAAATGAATCGACCTAACGGGCCGTGTCCGACTAGGACTCCGGCCCGACTAGGCAATATAAGCCAGCCCAGCCCCCCCGGAGAAAACCCTAGCCACCAGCCCCGCCCGCCCTCGAGCCCCGCGCC
>NC_057797.1:314848968-314849697 GCF_018294505.1 Triticum aestivum
CCGCATCGCATCCCGCATAGCATATCGTCATTTCATCATATTGCTTGGTCTTGCCCGTGGTTGATTGTATCCTTGTTGCTTGTTTGTCTTGTTGGGTAGAGCCGGGAGACGAGTTCGCTACCGAGGAGCCCGTTGAGTTTGCTTGTGAGGATCCAGTCAACTCTGACAACTGTGCAGGCAAGATGATCATACCCTCGAAATCACTACTATCTTTGCTATGCTAGTTTGCTCGCTCTTTTGCTTTGCCAATGCTTCGATGCCTACCTTTTGCTTGTCAGCCTCCCAATTGCCATGTTGAACCTCTAACCCACCATTGTCCTAGCAAACCATTGATTGGCTATGTTACCGCCTTGCTCAGCCCTTCTTATAGCGTTGTTAGTTGCAGGTGAAGATTGGAGCCGTTCCTTGTTGGAACATTTATTTACGTGTCGGGATATCATTATATTGCTATGTTATCTTAATGCATCTATATACTTGGTAAAGGGTGGAAGGCTCGGCCTCACGCCTGGTGTTTTGTTCCACTCTTGCCGCTTTAGTTTCCGTCATATCGGTGTTATGTTCCCGGATTGTTGCGTCCCTTACACGGTTGGGCTATAATGGGAACCCCTTGATAGTTCGTCTTGATTAAAGCTTTTCCAGCAATGCCCAACATTGGTTTTACCATTTGCCACCTAGCCTCTTTTCCCTTGGGTTTCCGGAGCCCGAGGGTCATCGTATTTTAGCCCCCCC